>NC_139461.1:316495000-316556348 GCF_057233095.1 Heloderma suspectum | reverse complement strand
ACCCTAACCCTAACCCTAACCCTAACCCTAACCCTAACCCTAACCCTAACCCTAACCCTAACCCTAACCCTAACCCTAACCCTAACCCTAACCCTAACCCTAACCCTAACCCTAACCCTAACCCTAACCCTAACCCTAACCCTAACCCTAACCCTAACCCTAACCCTAACCCTAACCCTAACCCTAACCCTAACCCTAACCCTAACCCTAACCCTAACCCTAACCCTAACCCTAACCCTAACCCTAACCCTAACCCTAACCCTAACCCTAACCCTAACCCTAACCCTAACCCTAACCCTAACCCTAACCCTAACCCTAACCCTAACCCTAACCCTAACCCTAACCCTAACCCTAACCCTAACCCTAACCCTAACCCTAACCCTAACCCTAACCCTAACCCTAACCCTAACCCTAACCCTAACCCTAACCCTAACCCTAACCCTAACCCTAACCCTAACCCTAACCCTAACCCTAACCCTAACCCTAACCCTAACCCTAACCCTAACCCTAACCCTAACCCTAACCCTAACCCTAACCCTAACCCTAACCCTAACCCTAACCCTAACCCTAACCCTAACCCTAACCCTAACCCTAACCCTAACCCTAACCCTAACCCTAACCCTAACCCTAACCCTAACCCTAACCCTAACCCTAACCCTAACCCTAACCCTAACCCTAACCCTAACCCTAACCCTAACCCTAACCCTAACCCTAACCCTAACCCTAACCCTAACCCTAACCCTAACCCTAACCCTAACCCTAACCCTAACCCTAACCCTAACCCTAACCCTAACCCTAACCCTAACCCTAACCCTAACCCTAACCCTAACCCTAACCCTAACCCTAACCCTAACCCTAACCCTAACCCTAACCCTAACCCTAACCCTAACCCTAACCCTAACCCTAACCCTAACCCTAACCCTAACCCTAACCCTAACCCTAACCCTAACCCTAACCCTAACCCTAACCCTAACCCTAACCCTAACCCTAACCCTAACCCTAACCCTAACCCTAACCCTAACCCTAACCCTAACCCTAACCCTAACCCTAACCCTAACCCTAACCCTAACCCTAACCCTAACCCTAACCCTAACCCTAACCCTAACCCTAACCCTAACCCTAACCCTAACCCTAACCCTAACCCTAACCCTAACCCTAACCCTAACCCTAACCCTAACCCTAACCCTAACCCTAACCCTAACCCTAACCCTAACCCTAACCCTAACCCTAACCCTAACCCTAACCCTAACCCTAACCCTAACCCTAACCCTAACCCTAACCCTAACCCTAACCCTAACCCTAACCCTAACCCTAACCCTAACCCTAACCCTAACCCTAACCCTAACCCTAACCCTAACCCTAACCCTAACCCTAACCCTAACCCTAACCCTAACCCTAACCCTAACCCTAACCCTAACCCTAACCCTAACCCTAACCCTAACCCTAACCCTAACCCTAACCCTAACCCTAACCCTAACCCTAACCCTAACCCTAACCCTAACCCTAACCCTAACCCTAACCCTAACCCTAACCCTAACCCTAACCCTAACCCTAACCCTAACCCTAACCCTAACCCTAACCCTAACCCTAACCCTAACCCTAACCCTAACCCTAACCCTAACCCTAACCCTAACCCTAACCCTAACCCTAACCCTAACCCTAACCCTAACCCTAACCCTAACCCTAACCCTAACCCTAACCCTAACCCTAACCCTAACCCTAACCCTAACCCTAACCCTAACCCTAACCCTAACCCTAACCCTAACCCTAACCCTAACCCTAACCCTAACCCTAACCCTAACCCTAACCCTAACCCTAACCCTAACCCTAACCCTAACCCTAACCCTAACCCTAACCCTAACCCTAACCCTAACCCTAACCCTAACCCTAACCCTAACCCTAACCCTAACCCTAACCCTAACCCTAACCCTAACCCTAACCCTAACCCTAACCCTAACCCTAACCCTAACCCTAACCCTAACCCTAACCCTAACCCTAACCCTAACCCTAACCCTAACCCTAACCCTAACCCTAACCCTAACCCTAACCCTAACCCTAACCCTAACCCTAACCCTAACCCTAACCCTAACCCTAACCCTAACCCTAACCCTAACCCTAACCCTAACCCTAACCCTAACCCTAACCCTAACCCTAACCCTAACCCTAACCCTAACCCTAACCCTAACCCTAACCCTAACCCTAACCCTAACCCTAACCCTAACCCTAACCCTAACCCTAACCCTAACCCTAACCCTAACCCTAACCCTAACCCTAACCCTAACCCTAACCCTAACCCTAACCCTAACCCTAACCCTAACCCTAACCCTAACCCTAACCCTAACCCTAACCCTAACCCTAACCCTAACCCTAACCCTAACCCTAACCCTAACCCTAACCCTAACCCTAACCCTAACCCTAACCCTAACCCTAACCCTAACCCTAACCCTAACCCTAACCCTAACCCTAACCCTAACCCTAACCCTAACCCTAACCCTAACCCTAACCCTAACCCTAACCCTAACCCTAACCCTAACCCTAACCCTAACCCTAACCCTAACCCTAACCCTAACCCTAACCCTAACCCTAACCCTAACCCTAACCCTAACCCTAACCCTAACCCTAACCCTAACCCTAACCCTAACCCTAACCCTAACCCTAACCCTAACCCTAACCCTAACCCTAACCCTAACCCTAACCCTAACCCTAACCCTAACCCTAACCCTAACCCTAACCCTAACCCTAACCCTAACCCTAACCCTAACCCTAACCCTAACCCTAACCCTAACCCTAACCCTAACCCTAACCCTAACCCTAACCCTAACCCTAACCCTAACCCTAACCCTAACCCTAACCCTAACCCTAACCCTAACCCTAACCCTAACCCTAACCCTAACCCTAACCCTAACCCTAACCCTAACCCTAACCCTAACCCTAACCCTAACCCTAACCCTAACCCTAACCCTAACCCTAACCCTAACCCTAACCCTAACCCTAACCCTAACCCTAACCCTAACCCTAACCCTAACCCTAACCCTAACCCTAACCCTAACCCTAACCCTAACCCTAACCCTAACCCTAACCCTAACCCTAACCCTAACCCTAACCCTAACCCTAACCCTAACCCTAACCCTAACCCTAACCCTAACCCTAACCCTAACCCTAACCCTAACCCTAACCCTAACCCTAACCCTAACCCTAACCCTAACCCTAACCCTAACCCTAACCCTAACCCTAACCCTAACCCTAACCCTAACCCTAACCCTAACCCTAACCCTAACCCTAACCCTAACCCTAACCCTAACCCTAACCCTAACCCTAACCCTAACCCTAACCCTAACCCTAACCCTAACCCTAACCCTAACCCTAACCCTAACCCTAACCCTAACCCTAACCCTAACCCTAACCCTAACCCTAACCCTAACCCTAACCCTAACCCTAACCCTAACCCTAACCCTAACCCTAACCCTAACCCTAACCCTAACCCTAACCCTAACCCTAACCCTAACCCTAACCCTAACCCTAACCCTAACCCTAACCCTAACCCTAACCCTAACCCTAACCCTAACCCTAACCCTAACCCTAACCCTAACCCTAACCCTAACCCTAACCCTAACCCTAACCCTAACCCTAACCCTAACCCTAACCCTAACCCTAACCCTAACCCTAACCCTAACCCTAACCCTAACCCTAACCCTAACCCTAACCCTAACCCTAACCCTAACCCTAACCCTAACCCTAACCCTAACCCTAACCCTAACCCTAACCCTAACCCTAACCCTAACCCTAACCCTAACCCTAACCCTAACCCTAACCCTAACCCTAACCCTAACCCTAACCCTAACCCTAACCCTAACCCTAACCCTAACCCTAACCCTAACCCTAACCCTAACCCTAACCCTAACCCTAACCCTAACCCTAACCCTAACCCTAACCCTAACCCTAACCCTAACCCTAACCCTAACCCTAACCCTAACCCTAACCCTAACCCTAACCCTAACCCTAACCCTAACCCTAACCCTAACCCTAACCCTAACCCTAACCCTAACCCTAACCCTAACCCTAACCCTAACCCTAACCCTAACCCTAACCCTAACCCTAACCCTAACCCTAACCCTAACCCTAACCCTAACCCTAACCCTAACCCTAACCCTAACCCTAACCCTAACCCTAACCCTAACCCTAACCCTAACCCTAACCCTAACCCTAACCCTAACCCTAACCCTAACCCTAACCCTAACCCTAACCCTAACCCTAACCCTAACCCTAACCCTAACCCTAACCCTAACCCTAACCCTAACCCTAACCCTAACCCTAACCCTAACCCTAACCCTAACCCTAACCCTAACCCTAACCCTAACCCTAACCCTAACCCTAACCCTAACCCTAACCCTAACCCTAACCCTAACCCTAACCCTAACCCTAACCCTAACCCTAACCCTAACCCTAACCCTAACCCTAACCCTAACCCTAACCCTAACCCTAACCCTAACCCTAACCCTAACCCTAACCCTAACCCTAACCCTAACCCTAACCCTAACCCTAACCCTAACCCTAACCCTAACCCTAACCCTAACCCTAACCCTAACCCTAACCCTAACCCTAACCCTAACCCTAACCCTAACCCTAACCCTAACCCTAACCCTAACCCTAACCCTAACCCTAACCCTAACCCTAACCCTAACCCTAACCCTAACCCTAACCCTAACCCTAACCCTAACCCTAACCCTAACCCTAACCCTAACCCTAACCCTAACCCTAACCCTAACCCTAACCCTAACCCTAACCCTAACCCTAACCCTAACCCTAACCCTAACCCTAACCCTAACCCTAACCCTAACCCTAACCCTAACCCTAACCCTAACCCTAACCCTAACCCTAACCCTAACCCTAACCCTAACCCTAACCCTAACCCTAACCCTAACCCTAACCCTAACCCTAACCCTAACCCTAACCCTAACCCTAACCCTAACCCTAACCCTAACCCTAACCCTAACCCTAACCCTAACCCTAACCCTAACCCTAACCCTAACCCTAACCCTAACCCTAACCCTAACCCTAACCCTAACCCTAACCCTAACCCTAACCCTAACCCTAACCCTAACCCTAACCCTAACCCTAACCCTAACCCTAACCCTAACCCTAACCCTAACCCTAACCCTAACCCTAACCCTAACCCTAACCCTAACCCTAACCCTAACCCTAACCCTAACCCTAACCCTAACCCTAACCCTAACCCTAACCCTAACCCTAACCCTAACCCTAACCCTAACCCTAACCCTAACCCTAACCCTAACCCTAACCCTAACCCTAACCCTAACCCTAACCCTAACCCTAACCCTAACCCTAACCCTAACCCTAACCCTAACCCTAACCCTAACCCTAACCCTAACCCTAACCCTAACCCTAACCCTAACCCTAACCCTAACCCTAACCCTAACCCTAACCCTAACCCTAACCCTAACCCTAACCCTAACCCTAACCCTAACCCTAACCCTAACCCTAACCCTAACCCTAACCCTAACCCTAACCCTAACCCTAACCCTAACCCTAACCCTAACCCTAACCCTAACCCTAACCCTAACCCTAACCCTAACCCTAACCCTAACCCTAACCCTAACCCTAACCCTAACCCTAACCCTAACCCTAACCCTAACCCTAACCCTAACCCTAACCCTAACCCTAACCCTAACCCTAACCCTAACCCTAACCCTAACCCTAACCCTAACCCTAACCCTAACCCTAACCCTAACCCTAACCCTAACCCTAACCCTAACCCTAACCCTAACCCTAACCCTAACCCTAACCCTAACCCTAACCCTAACCCTAACCCTAACCCTAACCCTAACCCTAACCCTAACCCTAACCCTAACCCTAACCCTAACCCTAACCCTAACCCTAACCCTAACCCTAACCCTAACCCTAACCCTAACCCTAACCCTAACCCTAACCCTAACCCTAACCCTAACCCTAACCCTAACCCTAACCCTAACCCTAACCCTAACCCTAACCCTAACCCTAACCCTAACCCTAACCCTAACCCTAACCCTAACCCTAACCCTAACCCTAACCCTAACCCTAACCCTAACCCTAACCCTAACCCTAACCCTAACCCTAACCCTAACCCTAACCCTAACCCTAACCCTAACCCTAACCCTAACCCTAACCCTAACCCTAACCCTAACCCTAACCCTAACCCTAACCCTAACCCTAACCCTAACCCTAACCCTAACCCTAACCCTAACCCTAACCCTAACCCTAACCCTAACCCTAACCCTAACCCTAACCCTAACCCTAACCCTAACCCTAACCCTAACCCTAACCCTAACCCTAACCCTAACCCTAACCCTAACCCTAACCCTAACCCTAACCCTAACCCTAACCCTAACCCTAACCCTAACCCTAACCCTAACCCTAACCCTAACCCTAACCCTAACCCTAACCCTAACCCTAACCCTAACCCTAACCCTAACCCTAACCCTAACCCTAACCCTAACCCTAACCCTAACCCTAACCCTAACCCTAACCCTAACCCTAACCCTAACCCTAACCCTAACCCTAACCCTAACCCTAACCCTAACCCTAACCCTAACCCTAACCCTAACCCTAACCCTAACCCTAACCCTAACCCTAACCCTAACCCTAACCCTAACCCTAACCCTAACCCTAACCCTAACCCTAACCCTAACCCTAACCCTAACCCTAACCCTAACCCTAACCCTAACCCTAACCCTAACCCTAACCCTAACCCTAACCCTAACCCTAACCCTAACCCTAACCCTAACCCTAACCCTAACCCTAACCCTAACCCTAACCCTAACCCTAACCCTAACCCTAACCCTAACCCTAACCCTAACCCTAACCCTAACCCTAACCCTAACCCTAACCCTAACCCTAACCCTAACCCTAACCCTAACCCTAACCCTAACCCTAACCCTAACCCTAACCCTAACCCTAACCCTAACCCTAACCCTAACCCTAACCCTAACCCTAACCCTAACCCTAACCCTAACCCTAACCCTAACCCTAACCCTAACCCTAACCCTAACCCTAACCCTAACCCTAACCCTAACCCTAACCCTAACCCTAACCCTAACCCTAACCCTAACCCTAACCCTAACCCTAACCCTAACCCTAACCCTAACCCTAACCCTAACCCTAACCCTAACCCTAACCCTAACCCTAACCCTAACCCTAACCCTAACCCTAACCCTAACCCTAACCCTAACCCTAACCCTAACCCTAACCCTAACCCTAACCCTAACCCTAACCCTAACCCTAACCCTAACCCTAACCCTAACCCTAACCCTAACCCTAACCCTAACCCTAACCCTAACCCTAACCCTAACCCTAACCCTAACCCTAACCCTAACCCTAACCCTAACCCTAACCCTAACCCTAACCCTAACCCTAACCCTAACCCTAACCCTAACCCTAACCCTAACCCTAACCCTAACCCTAACCCTAACCCTAACCCTAACCCTAACCCTAACCCTAACCCTAACCCTAACCCTAACCCTAACCCTAACCCTAACCCTAACCCTAACCCTAACCCTAACCCTAACCCTAACCCTAACCCTAACCCTAACCCTAACCCTAACCCTAACCCTAACCCTAACCCTAACCCTAACCCTAACCCTAACCCTAACCCTAACCCTAACCCTAACCCTAACCCTAACCCTAACCCTAACCCTAACCCTAACCCTAACCCTAACCCTAACCCTAACCCTAACCCTAACCCTAACCCTAACCCTAACCCTAACCCTAACCCTAACCCTAACCCTAACCCTAACCCTAACCCTAACCCTAACCCTAACCCTAACCCTAACCCTAACCCTAACCCTAACCCTAACCCTAACCCTAACCCTAACCCTAACCCTAACCCTAACCCTAACCCTAACCCTAACCCTAACCCTAACCCTAACCCTAACCCTAACCCTAACCCTAACCCTAACCCTAACCCTAACCCTAACCCTAACCCTAACCCTAACCCTAACCCTAACCCTAACCCTAACCCT
Source organism: Heloderma suspectum (assembly GCF_057233095.1). Taxonomy (NCBI): domain Eukaryota; kingdom Metazoa; phylum Chordata; class Lepidosauria; order Squamata; family Helodermatidae; genus Heloderma; species Heloderma suspectum. The sequence goes on along the minus strand of NC_139461.1, from coordinate 316,548,333 downwards.
AACCCTAACCCTAACCCTAACCCTAACCCTAACCCTAACCCTAACCCTAACCCTAACCCTAACCCTAACCCTAACCCTAACCCTAACCCTAACCCTAACCCTAACCCTAACCCTAACCCTAACCCTAACCCTAACCCTAACCCTAACCCTAACCCTAACCCTAACCCTAACCCTAACCCTAACCCTAACCCTAACCCTAACCCTAACCCTAACCCTAACCCTAACCCTAACCCTAACCCTAACCCTAACCCTAACCCTAACCCTAACCCTAACCCTAACCCTAACCCTAACCCTAACCCTAACCCTAACCCTAACCCTAACCCTAACCCTAACCCTAACCCTAACCCTAACCCTAACCCTAACCCTAACCCTAACCCTAACCCTAACCCTAACCCTAACCCTAACCCTAACCCTAACCCTAACCCTAACCCTAACCCTAACCCTAACCCTAACCCTAACCCTAACCCTAACCCTAACCCTAACCCTAACCCTAACCCTAACCCTAACCCTAACCCTAACCCTAACCCTAACCCTAACCCTAACCCTAACCCTAACCCTAACCCTAACCCTAACCCTAACCCTAACCCTAACCCTAACCCTAACCCTAACCCTAACCCTAACCCTAACCCTAACCCTAACCCTAACCCTAACCCTAACCCTAACCCTAACCCTAACCCTAACCCTAACCCTAACCCTAACCCTAACCCTAACCCTAACCCTAACCCTAACCCTAACCCTAACCCTAACCCTAACCCTAACCCTAACCCTAACCCTAACCCTAACCCTAACCCTAACCCTAACCCTAACCCTAACCCTAACCCTAACCCTAACCCTAACCCTAACCCTAACCCTAACCCTAACCCTAACCCTAACCCTAACCCTAACCCTAACCCTAACCCTAACCCTAACCCTAACCCTAACCCTAACCCTAACCCTAACCCTAACCCTAACCCTAACCCTAACCCTAACCCTAACCCTAACCCTAACCCTAACCCTAACCCTAACCCTAACCCTAACCCTAACCCTAACCCTAACCCTAACCCTAACCCTAACCCTAACCCTAACCCTAACCCTAACCCTAACCCTAACCCTAACCCTAACCCTAACCCTAACCCTAACCCTAACCCTAACCCTAACCCTAACCCTAACCCTAACCCTAACCCTAACCCTAACCCTAACCCTAACCCTAACCCTAACCCTAACCCTAACCCTAACCCTAACCCTAACCCTAACCCTAACCCTAACCCTAACCCTAACCCTAACCCTAACCCTAACCCTAACCCTAACCCTAACCCTAACCCTAACCCTAACCCTAACCCTAACCCTAACCCTAACCCTAACCCTAACCCTAACCCTAACCCTAACCCTAACCCTAACCCTAACCCTAACCCTAACCCTAACCCTAACCCTAACCCTAACCCTAACCCTAACCCTAACCCTAACCCTAACCCTAACCCTAACCCTAACCCTAACCCTAACCCTAACCCTAACCCTAACCCTAACCCTAACCCTAACCCTAACCCTAACCCTAACCCTAACCCTAACCCTAACCCTAACCCTAACCCTAACCCTAACCCTAACCCTAACCCTAACCCTAACCCTAACCCTAACCCTAACCCTAACCCTAACCCTAACCCTAACCCTAACCCTAACCCTAACCCTAACCCTAACCCTAACCCTAACCCTAACCCTAACCCTAACCCTAACCCTAACCCTAACCCTAACCCTAACCCTAACCCTAACCCTAACCCTAACCCTAACCCTAACCCTAACCCTAACCCTAACCCTAACCCTAACCCTAACCCTAACCCTAACCCTAACCCTAACCCTAACCCTAACCCTAACCCTAACCCTAACCCTAACCCTAACCCTAACCCTAACCCTAACCCTAACCCTAACCCTAACCCTAACCCTAACCCTAACCCTAACCCTAACCCTAACCCTAACCCTAACCCTAACCCTAACCCTAACCCTAACCCTAACCCTAACCCTAACCCTAACCCTAACCCTAACCCTAACCCTAACCCTAACCCTAACCCTAACCCTAACCCTAACCCTAACCCTAACCCTAACCCTAACCCTAACCCTAACCCTAACCCTAACCCTAACCCTAACCCTAACCCTAACCCTAACCCTAACCCTAACCCTAACCCTAACCCTAACCCTAACCCTAACCCTAACCCTAACCCTAACCCTAACCCTAACCCTAACCCTAACCCTAACCCTAACCCTAACCCTAACCCTAACCCTAACCCTAACCCTAACCCTAACCCTAACCCTAACCCTAACCCTAACCCTAACCCTAACCCTAACCCTAACCCTAACCCTAACCCTAACCCTAACCCTAACCCTAACCCTAACCCTAACCCTAACCCTAACCCTAACCCTAACCCTAACCCTAACCCTAACCCTAACCCTAACCCTAACCCTAACCCTAACCCTAACCCTAACCCTAACCCTAACCCTAACCCTAACCCTAACCCTAACCCTAACCCTAACCCTAACCCTAACCCTAACCCTAACCCTAACCCTAACCCTAACCCTAACCCTAACCCTAACCCTAACCCTAACCCTAACCCTAACCCTAACCCTAACCCTAACCCTAACCCTAACCCTAACCCTAACCCTAACCCTAACCCTAACCCTAACCCTAACCCTAACCCTAACCCTAACCCTAACCCTAACCCTAACCCTAACCCTAACCCTAACCCTAACCCTAACCCTAACCCTAACCCTAACCCTAACCCTAACCCTAACCCTAACCCTAACCCTAACCCTAACCCTAACCCTAACCCTAACCCTAACCCTAACCCTAACCCTAACCCTAACCCTAACCCTAACCCTAACCCTAACCCTAACCCTAACCCTAACCCTAACCCTAACCCTAACCCTAACCCTAACCCTAACCCTAACCCTAACCCTAACCCTAACCCTAACCCTAACCCTAACCCTAACCCTAACCCTAACCCTAACCCTAACCCTAACCCTAACCCTAACCCTAACCCTAACCCTAACCCTAACCCTAACCCTAACCCTAACCCTAACCCTAACCCTAACCCTAACCCTAACCCTAACCCTAACCCTAACCCTAACCCTAACCCTAACCCTAACCCTAACCCTAACCCTAACCCTAACCCTAACCCTAACCCTAACCCTAACCCTAACCCTAACCCTAACCCTAACCCTAACCCTAACCCTAACCCTAACCCTAACCCTAACCCTAACCCTAACCCTAACCCTAACCCTAACCCTAACCCTAACCCTAACCCTAACCCTAACCCTAACCCTAACCCTAACCCTAACCCTAACCCTAACCCTAACCCTAACCCTAACCCTAACCCTAACCCTAACCCTAACCCTAACCCTAACCCTAACCCTAACCCTAACCCTAACCCTAACCCTAACCCTAACCCTAACCCTAACCCTAACCCTAACCCTAACCCTAACCCTAACCCTAACCCTAACCCTAACCCTAACCCTAACCCTAACCCTAACCCTAACCCTAACCCTAACCCTAACCCTAACCCTAACCCTAACCCTAACCCTAACCCTAACCCTAACCCTAACCCTAACCCTAACCCTAACCCTAACCCTAACCCTAACCCTAACCCTAACCCTAACCCTAACCCTAACCCTAACCCTAACCCTAACCCTAACCCTAACCCTAACCCTAACCCTAACCCTAACCCTAACCCTAACCCTAACCCTAACCCTAACCCTAACCCTAACCCTAACCCTAACCCTAACCCTAACCCTAACCCTAACCCTAACCCTAACCCTAACCCTAACCCTAACCCTAACCCTAACCCTAACCCTAACCCTAACCCTAACCCTAACCCTAACCCTAACCCTAACCCTAACCCTAACCCTAACCCTAACCCTAACCCTAACCCTAACCCTAACCCTAACCCTAACCCTAACCCTAACCCTAACCCTAACCCTAACCCTAACCCTAACCCTAACCCTAACCCTAACCCTAACCCTAACCCTAACCCTAACCCTAACCCTAACCCTAACCCTAACCCTAACCCTAACCCTAACCCTAACCCTAACCCTAACCCTAACCCTAACCCTAACCCTAACCCTAACCCTAACCCTAACCCTAACCCTAACCCTAACCCTAACCCTAACCCTAACCCTAACCCTAACCCTAACCCTAACCCTAACCCTAACCCTAACCCTAACCCTAACCCTAACCCTAACCCTAACCCTAACCCTAACCCTAACCCTAACCCTAACCCTAACCCTAACCCTAACCCTAACCCTAACCCTAACCCTAACCCTAACCCTAACCCTAACCCTAACCCTAACCCTAACCCTAACCCTAACCCTAACCCTAACCCTAACCCTAACCCTAACCCTAACCCTAACCCTAACCCTAACCCTAACCCTAACCCTAACCCTAACCCTAACCCTAACCCTAACCCTAACCCTAACCCTAACCCTAACCCTAACCCTAACCCTAACCCTAACCCTAACCCTAACCCTAACCCTAACCCTAACCCTAACCCTAACCCTAACCCTAACCCTAACCCTAACCCTAACCCTAACCCTAACCCTAACCCTAACCCTAACCCTAACCCTAACCCTAACCCTAACCCTAACCCTAACCCTAACCCTAACCCTAACCCTAACCCTAACCCTAACCCTAACCCTAACCCTAACCCTAACCCTAACCCTAACCCTAACCCTAACCCTAACCCTAACCCTAACCCTAACCCTAACCCTAACCCTAACCCTAACCCTAACCCTAACCCTAACCCTAACCCTAACCCTAACCCTAACCCTAACCCTAACCCTAACCCTAACCCTAACCCTAACCCTAACCCTAACCCTAACCCTAACCCTAACCCTAACCCTAACCCTAACCCTAACCCTAACCCTAACCCTAACCCTAACCCTAACCCTAACCCTAACCCTAACCCTAACCCTAACCCTAACCCTAACCCTAACCCTAACCCTAACCCTAACCCTAACCCTAACCCTAACCCTAACCCTAACCCTAACCCTAACCCTAACCCTAACCCTAACCCTAACCCTAACCCTAACCCTAACCCTAACCCTAACCCTAACCCTAACCCTAACCCTAACCCTAACCCTAACCCTAACCCTAACCCTAACCCTAACCCTAACCCTAACCCTAACCCTAACCCTAACCCTAACCCTAACCCTAACCCTAACCCTAACCCTAACCCTAACCCTAACCCTAACCCTAACCCTAACCCTAACCCTAACCCTAACCCTAACCCTAACCCTAACCCTAACCCTAACCCTAACCCTAACCCTAACCCTAACCCTAACCCTAACCCTAACCCTAACCCTAACCCTAACCCTAACCCTAACCCTAACCCTAACCCTAACCCTAACCCTAACCCTAACCCTAACCCTAACCCTAACCCTAACCCTAACCCTAACCCTAACCCTAACCCTAACCCTAACCCTAACCCTAACCCTAACCCTAACCCTAACCCTAACCCTAACCCTAACCCTAACCCTAACCCTAACCCTAACCCTAACCCTAACCCTAACCCTAACCCTAACCCTAACCCTAACCCTAACCCTAACCCTAACCCTAACCCTAACCCTAACCCTAACCCTAACCCTAACCCTAACCCTAACCCTAACCCTAACCCTAACCCTAACCCTAACCCTAACCCTAACCCTAACCCTAACCCTAACCCTAACCCTAACCCTAACCCTAACCCTAACCCTAACCCTAACCCTAACCCTAACCCTAACCCTAACCCTAACCCTAACCCTAACCCTAACCCTAACCCTAACCCTAACCCTAACCCTAACCCTAACCCTAACCCTAACCCTAACCCTAACCCTAACCCTAACCCTAACCCTAACCCTAACCCTAACCCTAACCCTAACCCTAACCCTAACCCTAACCCTAACCCTAACCCTAACCCTAACCCTAACCCTAACCCTAACCCTAACCCTAACCCTAACCCTAACCCTAACCCTAACCCTAACCCTAACCCTAACCCTAACCCTAACCCTAACCCTAACCCTAACCCTAACCCTAACCCTAACCCTAACCCTAACCCTAACCCTAACCCTAACCCTAACCCTAACCCTAACCCTAACCCTAACCCTAACCCTAACCCTAACCCTAACCCTAACCCTAACCCTAACCCTAACCCTAACCCTAACCCTAACCCTAACCCTAACCCTAACCCTAACCCTAACCCTAACCCTAACCCTAACCCTAACCCTAACCCTAACCCTAACCCTAACCCTAACCCTAACCCTAACCCTAACCCTAACCCTAACCCTAACCCTAACCCTAACCCTAACCCTAACCCTAACCCTAACCCTAACCCTAACCCTAACCCTAACCCTAACCCTAACCCTAACCCTAACCCTAACCCTAACCCTAACCCTAACCCTAACCCTAACCCTAACCCTAACCCTAACCCTAACCCTAACCCTAACCCTAACCCTAACCCTAACCCTAACCCTAACCCTAACCCTAACCCTAACCCTAACCCTAACCCTAACCCTAACCCTAACCCTAACCCTAACCCTAACCCTAACCCTAACCCTAACCCTAACCCTAACCCTAACCCTAACCCTAACCCTAACCCTAACCCTAACCCTAACCCTAACCCTAACCCTAACCCTAACCCTAACCCTAACCCTAACCCTAACCCTAACCCTAACCCTAACCCTAACCCTAACCCTAACCCTAACCCTAACCCTAACCCTAACCCTAACCCTAACCCTAACCCTAACCCTAACCCTAACCCTAACCCTAACCCTAACCCTAACCCTAACCCTAACCCTAACCCTAACCCTAACCCTAACCCTAACCCTAACCCTAACCCTAACCCTAACCCTAACCCTAACCCTAACCCTAACCCTAACCCTAACCCTAACCCTAACCCTAACCCTAACCCTAACCCTAACCCTAACCCTAACCCTAACCCTAACCCTAACCCTAACCCTAACCCTAACCCTAACCCTAACCCTAACCCTAACCCTAACCCTAACCCTAACCCTAACCCTAACCCTAACCCTAACCCTAACCCTAACCCTAACCCTAACCCTAACCCTAACCCTAACCCTAACCCTAACCCTAACCCTAACCCTAACCCTAACCCTAACCCTAACCCTAACCCTAACCCTAACCCTAACCCTAACCCTAACCCTAACCCTAACCCTAACCCTAACCCTAACCCTAACCCTAACCCTAACCCTAACCCTAACCCTAACCCTAACCCTAACCCTAACCCTAACCCTAACCCTAACCCTAACCCTAACCCTAACCCTAACCCTAACCCTAACCCTAACCCTAACCCTAACCCTAACCCTAACCCTAACCCTAACCCTAACCCTAACCCTAACCCTAACCCTAACCCTAACCCTAACCCTAACCCTAACCCTAACCCTAACCCTAACCCTAACCCTAACCCTAACCCTAACCCTAACCCTAACCCTAACCCTAACCCTAACCCTAACCCTAACCCTAACCCTAACCCTAACCCTAACCCTAACCCTAACCCTAACCCTAACCCTAACCCTAACCCTAACCCTAACCCTAACCCTAACCCTAACCCTAACCCTAACCCTAACCCTAACCCTAACCCTAACCCTAACCCTAACCCTAACCCTAACCCTAACCCTAACCCTAACCCTAACCCTAACCCTAACCCTAACCCTAACCCTAACCCTAACCCTAACCCTAACCCTAACCCTAACCCTAACCCTAACCCTAACCCTAACCCTAACCCTAACCCTAACCCTAACCCTAACCCTAACCCTAACCCTAACCCTAACCCTAACCCTAACCCTAACCCTAACCCTAACCCTAACCCTAACCCTAACCCTAACCCTAACCCTAACCCTAACCCTAACCCTAACCCTAACCCTAACCCTAACCCTAACCCTAACCCTAACCCTAACCCTAACCCTAACCCTAACCCTAACCCTAACCCTAACCCTAACCCTAACCCTAACCCTAACCCTAACCCTAACCCTAACCCTAACCCTAACCCTAACCCTAACCCTAACCCTAACCCTAACCCTAACCCTAACCCTAACCCTAACCCTAACCCTAACCCTAACCCTAACCCTAACCCTAACCCTAACCCTAACCCTAACCCTAACCCTAACCCTAACCCTAACCCTAACCCTAACCCTAACCCTAACCCTAACCCTAACCCTAACCCTAACCCTAACCCTAACCCTAACCCTAACCCTAACCCTAACCCTAACCCTAACCCTAACCCTAACCCTAACCCTAACCCTAACCCTAACCCTAACCCTAACCCTAACCCTAACCCTAACCCTAACCCTAACCCTAACCCTAACCCTAACCCTAACCCTAACCCTAACCCTAACCCTAACCCTAACCCTAACCCTAACCCTAACCCTAACCCTAACCCTAACCCTAACCCTAACCCTAACCCTAACCCTAACCCTAACCCTAACCCTAACCCTAACCCTAACCCTAACCCTAACCCTAACCCTAACCCTAACCCTAACCCTAACCCTAACCCTAACCCTAACCCTAACCCTAACCCTAACCCTAACCCTAACCCTAACCCTAACCCTAACCCTAACCCTAACCCTAACCCTAACCCTAACCCTAACCCTAACCCTAACCCTAACCCTAACCCTAACCCTAACCCTAACCCTAACCCTAACCCTAACCCTAACCCTAACCCTAACCCTAACCCTAACCCTAACCCTAACCCTAACCCTAACCCTAACCCTAACCCTAACCCTAACCCTAACCCTAACCCTAACCCTAACCCTAACCCTAACCCTAACCCTAACCCTAACCCTAACCCTAACCCTAACCCTAACCCTAACCCTAACCCTAACCCTAACCCTAACCCTAACCCTAACCCTAACCCTAACCCTAACCCTAACCCTAACCCTAACCCTAACCCTAACCCTAACCCTAACCCTAACCCTAACCCTAACCCTAACCCTAACCCTAACCCTAACCCTAACCCTAACCCTAACCCTAACCCTAACCCTAACCCTAACCCTAACCCTAACCCTAACCCTAACCCTAACCCTAACCCTAACCCTAACCCTAACCCTAACCCTAACCCTAACCCTAACCCTAACCCTAACCCTAACCCTAACCCTAACCCTAACCCTAACCCTAACCCTAACCCTAACCCTAACCCTAACCCTAACCCTAACCCTAACCCTAACCCTAACCCTAACCCTAACCCTAACCCTAACCCTAACCCTAACCCTAACCCTAACCCTAACCCTAACCCTAACCCTAACCCTAACCCTAACCCTAACCCTAACCCTAACCCTAACCCTAACCCTAACCCTAACCCTAACCCTAACCCTAACCCTAACCCTAACCCTAACCCTAACCCTAACCCTAACCCTAACCCTAACCCTAACCCTAACCCTAACCCTAACCCTAACCCTAACCCTAACCCTAACCCTAACCCTAACCCTAACCCTAACCCTAACCCTAACCCTAACCCTAACCCTAACCCTAACCCTAACCCTAACCCTAACCCTAACCCTAACCCTAACCCTAACCCTAACCCTAACCCTAACCCTAACCCTAACCCTAACCCTAACCCTAACCCTAACCCTAACCCTAACCCTAACCCTAACCCTAACCCTAACCCTAACCCTAACCCTAACCCTAACCCTAACCCTAACCCTAACCCTAACCCTAACCCTAACCCTAACCCTAACCCTAACCCTAACCCTAACCCTAACCCTAACCCTAACCCTAACCCTAACCCTAACCCTAACCCTAACCCTAACCCTAACCCTAACCCTAACCCTAACCCTAACCCTAACCCTAACCCTAACCCTAACCCTAACCCTAACCCTAACCCTAACCCTAACCCTAACCCTAACCCTAACCCTAACCCTAACCCTAACCCTAACCCTAACCCTAACCCTAACCCTAACCCTAACCCTAACCCTAACCCTAACCCTAACCCTAACCCTAACCCTAACCCTAACCCTAACCCTAACCCTAACCCTAACCCTAACCCTAACCCTAACCCTAACCCTAACCCTAACCCTAACCCTAACCCTAACCCTAACCCTAACCCTAACCCTAACCCTAACCCTAACCCTAACCCTAACCCTAACCCTAACCCTAACCCTAACCCTAACCCTAACCCTAACCCTAACCCTAACCCTAACCCTAACCCTAACCCTAACCCTAACCCTAACCCTAACCCTAACCCTAACCCTAACCCTAACCCTAACCCTAACCCTAACCCTAACCCTAACCCTAACCCTAACCCTAACCCTAACCCTAACCCTAACCCTAACCCTAACCCTAACCCTAACCCTAACCCTAACCCTAACCCTAACCCTAACCCTAACCCTAACCCTAACCCTAACCCTAACCCTAACCCTAACCCTAACCCTAACCCTAACCCTAACCCTAACCCTAACCCTAACCCTAACCCTAACCCTAACCCTAACCCTAACCCTAACCCTAACCCTAACCCTAACCCTAACCCTAACCCTAACCCTAACCCTAACCCTAACCCTAACCCTAACCCTAACCCTAACCCTAACCCTAACCCTAACCCTAACCCTAACCCTAACCCTAACCCTAACCCTAACCCTAACCCTAACCCTAACCCTAACCCTAACCCTAACCCTAACCCTAACCCTAACCCTAACCCTAACCCTAACCCTAACCCTAACCCTAACCCTAACCCTAACCCTAACCCTAACCCTAACCCTAACCCTAACCCTAACCCTAACCCTAACCCTAACCCTAACCCTAACCCTAACCCTAACCCTAACCCTAACCCTAACCCTAACCCTAACCCTAACCCTAACCCTAACCCTAACCCTAACCCTAACCCTAACCCTAACCCTAACCCTAACCCTAACCCTAACCCTAACCCTAACCCTAACCCTAACCCTAACCCTAACCCTAACCCTAACCCTAACCCTAACCCTAACCCTAACCCTAACCCTAACCCTAACCCTAACCCTAACCCTAACCCTAACCCTAACCCTAACCCTAACCCTAACCCTAACCCTAACCCTAACCCTAACCCTAACCCTAACCCTAACCCTAACCCTAACCCTAACCCTAACCCTAACCCTAACCCTAACCCTAACCCTAACCCTAACCCTAACCCTAACCCTAACCCTAACCCTAACCCTAACCCTAACCCTAACCCTAACCCTAACCCTAACCCTAACCCTAACCCTAACCCTAACCCTAACCCTAACCCTAACCCTAACCCTAACCCTAACCCTAACCCTAACCCTAACCCTAACCCTAACCCTAACCCTAACCCTAACCCTAACCCTAACCCTAACCCTAACCCTAACCCTAACCCTAACCCTAACCCTAACCCTAACCCTAACCCTAACCCTAACCCTAACCCTAACCCTAACCCTAACCCTAACCCTAACCCTAACCCTAACCCTAACCCTAACCCTAACCCTAACCCTAACCCTAACCCTAACCCTAACCCTAACCCTAACCCTAACCCTAACCCTAACCCTAACCCTAACCCTAACCCTAACCCTAACCCTAACCCTAACCCTAACCCTAACCCTAACCCTAACCCTAACCCTAACCCTAACCCTAACCCTAACCCTAACCCTAACCCTAACCCTAACCCTAACCCTAACCCTAACCCTAACCCTAACCCTAACCCTAACCCTAACCCTAACCCTAACCCTAACCCTAACCCTAACCCTAACCCTAACCCTAACCCTAACCCTAACCCTAACCCTAACCCTAACCCTAACCCTAACCCTAACCCTAACCCTAACCCTAACCCTAACCCTAACCCTAACCCTAACCCTAACCCTAACCCTAACCCTAACCCTAACCCTAACCCTAACCCTAACCCTAACCCTAACCCTAACCCTAACCCTAACCCTAACCCTAACCCTAACCCTAACCCTAACCCTAACCCTAACCCTAACCCTAACCCTAACCCTAACCCTAACCCTAACCCTAACCCTAACCCTAACCCTAACCCTAACCCTAACCCTAACCCTAACCCTAACCCTAACCCTAACCCTAACCCTAACCCTAACCCTAACCCTAACCCTAACCCTAACCCTAACCCTAACCCTAACCCTAACCCTAACCCTAACCCTAACCCTAACCCTAACCCTAACCCTAACCCTAACCCTAACCCTAACCCTAACCCTAACCCTAACCCTAACCCTAACCCTAACCCTAACCCTAACCCTAACCCTAACCCTAACCCTAACCCTAACCCTAACCCTAACCCTAACCCTAACCCTAACCCTAACCCTAACCCTAACCCTAACCCTAACCCTAACCCTAACCCTAACCCTAACCCTAACCCTAACCCTAACCCTAACCCTAACCCTAACCCTAACCCTAACCCTAACCCTAACCCTAACCCTAACCCTAACCCTAACCCTAACCCTAACCCTAACCCTAACCCTAACCCTAACCCTAACCCTAACCCTAACCCTAACCCTAACCCTAACCCTAACCCTAACCCTAACCCTAACCCTAACCCTAACCCTAACCCTAACCCTAACCCTAACCCTAACCCTAACCCTAACCCTAACCCTAACCCTAACCCTAACCCTAACCCTAACCCTAACCCTAACCCTAACCCTAACCCTAACCCTAACCCTAACCCTAACCCTAACCCTAACCCTAACCCTAACCCTAACCCTAACCCTAACCCTAACCCTAACCCTAACCCTAACCCTAACCCTAACCCTAACCCTAACCCTAACCCTAACCCTAACCCTAACCCTAACCCTAACCCTAACCCTAACCCTAACCCTAACCCTAACCCTAACCCTAACCCTAACCCTAACCCTAACCCTAACCCTAACCCTAACCCTAACCCTAACCCTAACCCTAACCCTAACCCTAACCCTAACCCTAACCCTAACCCTAACCCTAACCCTAACCCTAACCCTAACCCTAACCCTAACCCTAACCCTAACCCTAACCCTAACCCTAACCCTAACCCTAACCCTAACCCTAACCCTAACCCTAACCCTAACCCTAACCCTAACCCTAACCCTAACCCTAACCCTAACCCTAACCCTAACCCTAACCCTAACCCTAACCCTAACCCTAACCCTAACCCTAACCCTAACCCTAACCCTAACCCTAACCCTAACCCTAACCCTAACCCTAACCCTAACCCTAACCCTAACCCTAACCCTAACCCTAACCCTAACCCTAACCCTAACCCTAACCCTAACCCTAACCCTAACCCTAACCCTAACCCTAACCCTAACCCTAACCCTAACCCTAACCCTAACCCTAACCCTAACCCTAACCCTAACCCTAACCCTAACCCTAACCCTAACCCTAACCCTAACCCTAACCCTAACCCTAACCCTAACCCTAACCCTAACCCTAACCCTAACCCTAACCCTAACCCTAACCCTAACCCTAACCCTAACCCTAACCCTAACCCTAACCCTAACCCTAACCCTAACCCTAACCCTAACCCTAACCCTAACCCTAACCCTAACCCTAACCCTAACCCTAACCCTAACCCTAACCCTAACCCTAACCCTAACCCTAACCCTAACCCTAACCCTAACCCTAACCCTAACCCTAACCCTAACCCTAACCCTAACCCTAACCCTAACCCTAACCCTAACCCTAACCCTAACCCTAACCCTAACCCTAACCCTAACCCTAACCCTAACCCTAACCCTAACCCTAACCCTAACCCTAACCCTAACCCTAACCCTAACCCTAACCCTAACCCTAACCCTAACCCTAACCCTAACCCTAACCCTAACCCTAACCCTAACCCTAACCCTAACCCTAACCCTAACCCTAACCCTAACCCTAACCCTAACCCTAACCCTAACCCTAACCCTAACCCTAACCCTAACCCTAACCCTAACCCTAACCCTAACCCTAACCCTAACCCTAACCCTAACCCTAACCCTAACCCTAACCCTAACCCTAACCCTAACCCTAACCCTAACCCTAACCCTAACCCTAACCCTAACCCTAACCCTAACCCTAACCCTAACCCTAACCCTAACCCTAACCCTAACCCTAACCCTAACCCTAACCCTAACCCTAACCCTAACCCTAACCCTAACCCTAACCCTAACCCTAACCCTAACCCTAACCCTAACCCTAACCCTAACCCTAACCCTAACCCTAACCCTAACCCTAACCCTAACCCTAACCCTAACCCTAACCCTAACCCTAACCCTAACCCTAACCCTAACCCTAACCCTAACCCTAACCCTAACCCTAACCCTAACCCTAACCCTAACCCTAACCCTAACCCTAACCCTAACCCTAACCCTAACCCTAACCCTAACCCTAACCCTAACCCTAACCCTAACCCTAACCCTAACCCTAACCCTAACCCTAACCCTAACCCTAACCCTAACCCTAACCCTAACCCTAACCCTAACCCTAACCCTAACCCTAACCCTAACCCTAACCCTAACCCTAACCCTAACCCTAACCCTAACCCTAACCCTAACCCTAACCCTAACCCTAACCCTAACCCTAACCCTAACCCTAACCCTAACCCTAACCCTAACCCTAACCCTAACCCTAACCCTAACCCTAACCCTAACCCTAACCCTAACCCTAACCCTAACCCTAACCCTAACCCTAACCCTAACCCTAACCCTAACCCTAACCCTAACCCTAACCCTAACCCTAACCCTAACCCTAACCCTAACCCTAACCCTAACCCTAACCCTAACCCTAACCCTAACCCTAACCCTAACCCTAACCCTAACCCTAACCCTAACCCTAACCCTAACCCTAACCCTAACCCTAACCCTAACCCTAACCCTAACCCTAACCCTAACCCTAACCCTAACCCTAACCCTAACCCTAACCCTAACCCTAACCCTAACCCTAACCCTAACCCTAACCCTAACCCTAACCCTAACCCTAACCCTAACCCTAACCCTAACCCTAACCCTAACCCTAACCCTAACCCTAACCCTAACCCTAACCCTAACCCTAACCCTAACCCTAACCCTAACCCTAACCCTAACCCTAACCCTAACCCTAACCCTAACCCTAACCCTAACCCTAACCCTAACCCTAACCCTAACCCTAACCCTAACCCTAACCCTAACCCTAACCCTAACCCTAACCCTAACCCTAACCCTAACCCTAACCCTAACCCTAACCCTAACCCTAACCCTAACCCTAACCCTAACCCTAACCCTAACCCTAACCCTAACCCTAACCCTAACCCTAACCCTAACCCTAACCCTAACCCTAACCCTAACCCTAACCCTAACCCTAACCCTAACCCTAACCCTAACCCTAACCCTAACCCTAACCCTAACCCTAACCCTAACCCTAACCCTAACCCTAACCCTAACCCTAACCCTAACCCTAACCCTAACCCTAACCCTAACCCTAACCCTAACCCTAACCCTAACCCTAACCCTAACCCTAACCCTAACCCTAACCCTAACCCTAACCCTAACCCTAACCCTAACCCTAACCCTAACCCTAACCCTAACCCTAACCCTAACCCTAACCCTAACCCTAACCCTAACCCTAACCCTAACCCTAACCCTAACCCTAACCCTAACCCTAACCCTAACCCTAACCCTAACCCTAACCCTAACCCTAACCCTAACCCTAACCCTAACCCTAACCCTAACCCTAACCCTAACCCTAACCCTAACCCTAACCCTAACCCTAACCCTAACCCTAACCCTAACCCTAACCCTAACCCTAACCCTAACCCTAACCCTAACCCTAACCCTAACCCTAACCCTAACCCTAACCCTAACCCTAACCCTAACCCTAACCCTAACCCTAACCCTAACCCTAACCCTAACCCTAACCCTAACCCTAACCCTAACCCTAACCCTAACCCTAACCCTAACCCTAACCCTAACCCTAACCCTAACCCTAACCCTAACCCTAACCCTAACCCTAACCCTAACCCTAACCCTAACCCTAACCCTAACCCTAACCCTAACCCTAACCCTAACCCTAACCCTAACCCTAACCCTAACCCTAACCCTAACCCTAACCCTAACCCTAACCCTAACCCTAACCCTAACCCTAACCCTAACCCTAACCCTAACCCTAACCCTAACCCTAACCCTAACCCTAACCCTAACCCTAACCCTAACCCTAACCCTAACCCTAACCCTAACCCTAACCCTAACCCTAACCCTAACCCTAACCCTAACCCTAACCCTAACCCTAACCCTAACCCTAACCCTAACCCTAACCCTAACCCTAACCCTAACCCTAACCCTAACCCTAACCCTAACCCTAACCCTAACCCTAACCCTAACCCTAACCCTAACCCTAACCCTAACCCTAACCCTAACCCTAACCCTAACCCTAACCCTAACCCTAACCCTAACCCTAACCCTAACCCTAACCCTAACCCTAACCCTAACCCTAACCCTAACCCTAACCCTAACCCTAACCCTAACCCTAACCCTAACCCTAACCCTAACCCTAACCCTAACCCTAACCCTAACCCTAACCCTAACCCTAACCCTAACCCTAACCCTAACCCTAACCCTAACCCTAACCCTAACCCTAACCCTAACCCTAACCCTAACCCTAACCCTAACCCTAACCCTAACCCTAACCCTAACCCTAACCCTAACCCTAACCCTAACCCTAACCCTAACCCTAACCCTAACCCTAACCCTAACCCTAACCCTAACCCTAACCCTAACCCTAACCCTAACCCTAACCCTAACCCTAACCCTAACCCTAACCCTAACCCTAACCCTAACCCTAACCCTAACCCTAACCCTAACCCTAACCCTAACCCTAACCCTAACCCTAACCCTAACCCTAACCCTAACCCTAACCCTAACCCTAACCCTAACCCTAACCCTAACCCTAACCCTAACCCTAACCCTAACCCTAACCCTAACCCTAACCCTAACCCTAACCCTAACCCTAACCCTAACCCTAACCCTAACCCTAACCCTAACCCTAACCCTAACCCTAACCCTAACCCTAACCCTAACCCTAACCCTAACCCTAACCCTAACCCTAACCCTAACCCTAACCCTAACCCTAACCCTAACCCTAACCCTAACCCTAACCCTAACCCTAACCCTAACCCTAACCCTAACCCTAACCCTAACCCTAACCCTAACCCTAACCCTAACCCTAACCCTAACCCTAACCCTAACCCTAACCCTAACCCTAACCCTAACCCTAACCCTAACCCTAACCCTAACCCTAACCCTAACCCTAACCCTAACCCTAACCCTAACCCTAACCCTAACCCTAACCCTAACCCTAACCCTAACCCTAACCCTAACCCTAACCCTAACCCTAACCCTAACCCTAACCCTAACCCTAACCCTAACCCTAACCCTAACCCTAACCCTAACCCTAACCCTAACCCTAACCCTAACCCTAACCCTAACCCTAACCCTAACCCTAACCCTAACCCTAACCCTAACCCTAACCCTAACCCTAACCCTAACCCTAACCCTAACCCTAACCCTAACCCTAACCCTAACCCTAACCCTAACCCTAACCCTAACCCTAACCCTAACCCTAACCCTAACCCTAACCCTAACCCTAACCCTAACCCTAACCCTAACCCTAACCCTAACCCTAACCCTAACCCTAACCCTAACCCTAACCCTAACCCTAACCCTAACCCTAACCCTAACCCTAACCCTAACCCTAACCCTAACCCTAACCCTAACCCTAACCCTAACCCTAACCCTAACCCTAACCCTAACCCTAACCCTAACCCTAACCCTAACCCTAACCCTAACCCTAACCCTAACCCTAACCCTAACCCTAACCCTAACCCTAACCCTAACCCTAACCCTAACCCTAACCCTAACCCTAACCCTAACCCTAACCCTAACCCTAACCCTAACCCTAACCCTAACCCTAACCCTAACCCTAACCCTAACCCTAACCCTAACCCTAACCCTAACCCTAACCCTAACCCTAACCCTAACCCTAACCCTAACCCTAACCCTAACCCTAACCCTAACCCTAACCCTAACCCTAACCCTAACCCTGACCCTGACCCTGACCCTGACCCTGACCCTGACCCTGACCCTGACCCTGACCCTGACCCTGACCCTGACCCTGACCCTGACCCTGACCCTGACCCTGACCCTGACCCTGACCCTGACCCTGACCCTGACCCTGACCCTGACCCTGACCCTGACCCTGACCCTGACCCTGACCCTGACCCTGACCCTGACCCTGACCCTGACCCTGACCCTGACCCTGACCCTGACCCTGACCCTGACCCTGACCCTGACCCTGACCCTGACCCTGACCCTGACCCTGACCCTGACCCTGACCCTGACCCTGACCCTGACCCTGACCCTGACCCTGACCCTGACCCTGACCCTGACCCTGACCCTGACCCTGACCCTGACCCTAACCCTAACCCTAACCCTAACCCTAACCCTAACCCTAACCCTAACCCTAACCCTAACCCTAACCCTAACCCTAACCCTAACCCTAACCCTAACCCTAACCCTAACCCTAACCCTAACCCTAACCCTAACCCTAACCCTAACCCTAACCCTAACCCTAACCCTAACCCTAACCCTAACCCTAACCCTAACCCTAACCCTAACCCTAACCCTAACCCTAACCCTAACCCTAACCCTAACCCTAACCCTAACCCTAACCCTAACCCTAACCCTAACCCTAACCCTAACCCTAACCCTAACCCTAACCCTAACCCTAACCCTAACCCTAACCCTAACCCTAACCCTAACCCTAACCCTAACCCTAACCCTAACCCTAACCCTAACCCTAACCCTAACCCTAACCCTAACCCTAACCCTAACCCTAACCCTAACCCTAACCCTAACCCTAACCCTAACCCTAACCCTAACCCTAACCCTAACCCTAACCCTAACCCTAACCCTAACCCTAACCCTAACCCTAACCCTAACCCTAACCCTAACCCTAACCCTAACCCTAACCCTAACCCTAACCCTAACCCTAACCCTAACCCTAACCCTAACCCTAACCCTAACCCTAACCCTAACCCTAACCCTAACCCTAACCCTAACCCTAACCCTAACCCTAACCCTAACCCTAACCCTAACCCTAACCCTAACCCTAACCCTAACCCTAACCCTAACCCTAACCCTAACCCTAACCCTAACCCTAACCCTAACCCTAACCCTAACCCTAACCCTAACCCTAACCCTAACCCTAACCCTAACCCTAACCCTAACCCTAACCCTAACCCTAACCCTAACCCTAACCCTAACCCTAACCCTAACCCTAACCCTAACCCTAACCCTAACCCTAACCCTAACCCTAACCCTAACCCTAACCCTAACCCTAACCCTAACCCTAACCCTAACCCTAACCCTAACCCTAACCCTAACCCTAACCCTAACCCTAACCCTAACCCTAACCCTAACCCTAACCCTAACCCTAACCCTAACCCTAACCCTAACCCTAACCCTAACCCTAACCCTAACCCTAACCCTAACCCTAACCCTAACCCTAACCCTAACCCTAACCCTAACCCTAACCCTAACCCTAACCCTAACCCTAACCCTAACCCTAACCCTAACCCTAACCCTAACCCTAACCCTAACCCTAACCCTAACCCTAACCCTAACCCTAACCCTAACCCTAACCCTAACCCTAACCCTAACCCTAACCCTAACCCTAACCCTAACCCTAACCCTAACCCTAACCCTAACCCTAACCCTAACCCTAACCCTAACCCTAACCCTAACCCTAACCCTAACCCTAACCCTAACCCTAACCCTAACCCTAACCCTAACCCTAACCCTAACCCTAACCCTAACCCTAACCCTAACCCTAACCCTAACCCTAACCCTAACCCTAACCCTAACCCTAACCCTAACCCTAACCCTAACCCTAACCCTAACCCTAACCCTAACCCTAACCCTAACCCTAACCCTAACCCTAACCCTAACCCTAACCCTAACCCTAACCCTAACCCTAACCCTAACCCTAACCCTAACCCTAACCCTAACCCTAACCCTAACCCTAACCCTAACCCTAACCCTAACCCTAACCCTAACCCTAACCCTAACCCTAACCCTAACCCTAACCCTAACCCTAACCCTAACCCTAACCCTAACCCTAACCCTAACCCTAACCCTAACCCTAACCCTAACCCTAACCCTAACCCTAACCCTAACCCTAACCCTAACCCTAACCCTAACCCTAACCCTAACCCTAACCCTAACCCTAACCCTAACCCTAACCCTAACCCTAACCCTAACCCTAACCCTAACCCTAACCCTAACCCTAACCCTAACCCTAACCCTAACCCTAACCCTAACCCTAACCCTAACCCTAACCCTAACCCTAACCCTAACCCTAACCCTAACCCTAACCCTAACCCTAACCCTAACCCTAACCCTAACCCTAACCCTAACCCTAACCCTAACCCTAACCCTAACCCTAACCCTAACCCTAACCCTAACCCTAACCCTAACCCTAACCCTAACCCTAACCCTAACCCTAACCCTAACCCTAACCCTAACCCTAACCCTAACCCTAACCCTAACCCTAACCCTAACCCTAACCCTAACCCTAACCCTAACCCTAACCCTAACCCTAACCCTAACCCTAACCCTAACCCTAACCCTAACCCTAACCCTAACCCTAACCCTAACCCTAACCCTAACCCTAACCCTAACCCTAACCCTAACCCTAACCCTAACCCTAACCCTAACCCTAACCCTAACCCTAACCCTAACCCTAACCCTAACCCTAACCCTAACCCTAACCCTAACCCTAACCCTAACCCTAACCCTAACCCTAACCCTAACCCTAACCCTAACCCTAACCCTAACCCTAACCCTAACCCTAACCCTAACCCTAACCCTAACCCTAACCCTAACCCTAACCCTAACCCTAACCCTAACCCTAACCCTAACCCTAACCCTAACCCTAACCCTAACCCTAACCCTAACCCTAACCCTAACCCTAACCCTAACCCTAACCCTAACCCTAACCCTAACCCTAACCCTAACCCTAACCCTAACCCTAACCCTAACCCTAACCCTAACCCTAACCCTAACCCTAACCCTAACCCTAACCCTAACCCTAACCCTAACCCTAACCCTAACCCTAACCCTAACCCTAACCCTAACCCTAACCCTAACCCTAACCCTAACCCTAACCCTAACCCTAACCCTAACCCTAACCCTAACCCTAACCCTAACCCTAACCCTAACCCTAACCCTAACCCTAACCCTAACCCTAACCCTAACCCTAACCCTAACCCTAACCCTAACCCTAACCCTAACCCTAACCCTAACCCTAACCCTAACCCTAACCCTAACCCTAACCCTAACCCTAACCCTAACCCTAACCCTAACCCTAACCCTAACCCTAACCCTAACCCTAACCCTAACCCTAACCCTAACCCTAACCCTAACCCTAACCCTAACCCTAACCCTAACCCTAACCCTAACCCTAACCCTAACCCTAACCCTAACCCTAACCCTAACCCTAACCCTAACCCTAACCCTAACCCTAACCCTAACCCTAACCCTAACCCTAACCCTAACCCTAACCCTAACCCTAACCCTAACCCTAACCCTAACCCTAACCCTAACCCTAACCCTAACCCTAACCCTAACCCTAACCCTAACCCTAACCCTAACCCTAACCCTAACCCTAACCCTAACCCTAACCCTAACCCTAACCCTAACCCTAACCCTAACCCTAACCCTAACCCTAACCCTAACCCTAACCCTAACCCTAACCCTAACCCTAACCCTAACCCTAACCCTAACCCTAACCCTAACCCTAACCCTAACCCTAACCCTAACCCTAACCCTAACCCTAACCCTAACCCTAACCCTAACCCTAACCCTAACCCTAACCCTAACCCTAACCCTAACCCTAACCCTAACCCTAACCCTAACCCTAACCCTAACCCTAACCCTAACCCTAACCCTAACCCTAACCCTAACCCTAACCCTAACCCTAACCCTAACCCTAACCCTAACCCTAACCCTAACCCTAACCCTAACCCTAACCCTAACCCTAACCCTAACCCTAACCCTAACCCTAACCCTAACCCTAACCCTAACCCTAACCCTAACCCTAACCCTAACCCTAACCCTAACCCTAACCCTAACCCTAACCCTAACCCTAACCCTAACCCTAACCCTAACCCTAACCCTAACCCTAACCCTAACCCTAACCCTAACCCTAACCCTAACCCTAACCCTAACCCTAACCCTAACCCTAACCCTAACCCTAACCCTAACCCTAACCCTAACCCTAACCCTAACCCTAACCCTAACCCTAACCCTAACCCTAACCCTAACCCTAACCCTAACCCTAACCCTAACCCTAACCCTAACCCTAACCCTAACCCTAACCCTAACCCTAACCCTAACCCTAACCCTAACCCTAACCCTAACCCTAACCCTAACCCTAACCCTAACCCTAACCCTAACCCTAACCCTAACCCTAACCCTAACCCTAACCCTAACCCTAACCCTAACCCTAACCCTAACCCTAACCCTAACCCTAACCCTAACCCTAACCCTAACCCTAACCCTAACCCTAACCCTAACCCTAACCCTAACCCTAACCCTAACCCTAACCCTAACCCTAACCCTAACCCTAACCCTAACCCTAACCCTAACCCTAACCCTAACCCTAACCCTAACCCTAACCCTAACCCTAACCCTAACCCTAACCCTAACCCTAACCCTAACCCTAACCCTAACCCTAACCCTAACCCTAACCCTAACCCTAACCCTAACCCTAACCCTAACCCTAACCCTAACCCTAACCCTAACCCTAACCCTAACCCTAACCCTAACCCTAACCCTAACCCTAACCCTAACCCTAACCCTAACCCTAACCCTAACCCTAACCCTAACCCTAACCCTAACCCTAACCCTAACCCTAACCCTAACCCTAACCCTAACCCTAACCCTAACCCTAACCCTAACCCTAACCCTAACCCTAACCCTAACCCTAACCCTAACCCTAACCCTAACCCTAACCCTAACCCTAACCCTAACCCTAACCCTAACCCTAACCCTAACCCTAACCCTAACCCTAACCCTAACCCTAACCCTAACCCTAACCCTAACCCTAACCCTAACCCTAACCCTAACCCTAACCCTAACCCTAACCCTAACCCTAACCCTAACCCTAACCCTAACCCTAACCCTAACCCTAACCCTAACCCTAACCCTAACCCTAACCCTAACCCTAACCCTAACCCTAACCCTAACCCTAACCCTAACCCTAACCCTAACCCTAACCCTAACCCTAACCCTAACCCTAACCCTAACCCTAACCCTAACCCTAACCCTAACCCTAACCCTAACCCTAACCCTAACCCTAACCCTAACCCTAACCCTAACCCTAACCCTAACCCTAACCCTAACCCTAACCCTAACCCTAACCCTAACCCTAACCCTAACCCTAACCCTAACCCTAACCCTAACCCTAACCCTAACCCTAACCCTAACCCTAACCCTAACCCTAACCCTAACCCTAACCCTAACCCTAACCCTAACCCTAACCCTAACCCTAACCCTAACCCTAACCCTAACCCTAACCCTAACCCTAACCCTAACCCTAACCCTAACCCTAACCCTAACCCTAACCCTAACCCTAACCCTAACCCTAACCCTAACCCTAACCCTAACCCTAACCCTAACCCTAACCCTAACCCTAACCCTAACCCTAACCCTAACCCTAACCCTAACCCTAACCCTAACCCTAACCCTAACCCTAACCCTAACCCTAACCCTAACCCTAACCCTAACCCTAACCCTAACCCTAACCCTAACCCTAACCCTAACCCTAACCCTAACCCTAACCCTAACCCTAACCCTAACCCTAACCCTAACCCTAACCCTAACCCTAACCCTAACCCTAACCCTAACCCTAACCCTAACCCTAACCCTAACCCTAACCCTAACCCTAACCCTAACCCTAACCCTAACCCTAACCCTAACCCTAACCCTAACCCTAACCCTAACCCTAACCCTAACCCTAACCCTAACCCTAACCCTAACCCTAACCCTAACCCTAACCCTAACCCTAACCCTAACCCTAACCCTAACCCTAACCCTAACCCTAACCCTAACCCTAACCCTAACCCTAACCCTAACCCTAACCCTAACCCTAACCCTAACCCTAACCCTAACCCTAACCCTAACCCTAACCCTAACCCTAACCCTAACCCTAACCCTAACCCTAACCCTAACCCTAACCCTAACCCTAACCCTAACCCTAACCCTAACCCTAACCCTAACCCTAACCCTAACCCTAACCCTAACCCTAACCCTAACCCTAACCCTAACCCTAACCCTAACCCTAACCCTAACCCTAACCCTAACCCTAACCCTAACCCTAACCCTAACCCTAACCCTAACCCTAACCCTAACCCTAACCCTAACCCTAACCCTAACCCTAACCCTAACCCTAACCCTAACCCTAACCCTAACCCTAACCCTAACCCTAACCCTAACCCTAACCCTAACCCTAACCCTAACCCTAACCCTAACCCTAACCCTAACCCTAACCCTAACCCTAACCCTAACCCTAACCCTAACCCTAACCCTAACCCTAACCCTAACCCTAACCCTAACCCTAACCCTAACCCTAACCCTAACCCTAACCCTAACCCTAACCCTAACCCTAACCCTAACCCTAACCCTAACCCTAACCCTAACCCTAACCCTAACCCTAACCCTAACCCTAACCCTAACCCTAACCCTAACCCTAACCCTAACCCTAACCCTAACCCTAACCCTAACCCTAACCCTAACCCTAACCCTAACCCTAACCCTAACCCTAACCCTAACCCTAACCCTAACCCTAACCCTAACCCTAACCCTAACCCTAACCCTAACCCTAACCCTAACCCTAACCCTAACCCTAACCCTAACCCTAACCCTAACCCTAACCCTAACCCTAACCCTAACCCTAACCCTAACCCTAACCCTAACCCTAACCCTAACCCTAACCCTAACCCTAACCCTAACCCTAACCCTAACCCTAACCCTAACCCTAACCCTAACCCTAACCCTAACCCTAACCCTAACCCTAACCCTAACCCTAACCCTAACCCTAACCCTAACCCTAACCCTAACCCTAACCCTAACCCTAACCCTAACCCTAACCCTAACCCTAACCCTAACCCTAACCCTAACCCTAACCCTAACCCTAACCCTAACCCTAACCCTAACCCTAACCCTAACCCTAACCCTAACCCTAACCCTAACCCTAACCCTAACCCTAACCCTAACCCTAACCCTAACCCTAACCCTAACCCTAACCCTAACCCTAACCCTAACCCTAACCCTAACCCTAACCCTAACCCTAACCCTAACCCTAACCCTAACCCTAACCCTAACCCTAACCCTAACCCTAACCCTAACCCTAACCCTAACCCTAACCCTAACCCTAACCCTAACCCTAACCCTAACCCTAACCCTAACCCTAACCCTAACCCTAACCCTAACCCTAACCCTAACCCTAACCCTAACCCTAACCCTAACCCTAACCCTAACCCTAACCCTAACCCTAACCCTAACCCTAACCCTAACCCTAACCCTAACCCTAACCCTAACCCTAACCCTAACCCTAACCCTAACCCTAACCCTAACCCTAACCCTAACCCTAACCCTAACCCTAACCCTAACCCTAACCCTAACCCTAACCCTAACCCTAACCCTAACCCTAACCCTAACCCTAACCCTAACCCTAACCCTAACCCTAACCCTAACCCTAACCCTAACCCTAACCCTAACCCTAACCCTAACCCTAACCCTAACCCTAACCCTAACCCTAACCCTAACCCTAACCCTAACCCTAACCCTAACCCTAACCCTAACCCTAACCCTAACCCTAACCCTAACCCTAACCCTAACCCTAACCCTAACCCTAACCCTAACCCTAACCCTAACCCTAACCCTAACCCTAACCCTAACCCTAACCCTAACCCTAACCCTAACCCTAACCCTAACCCTAACCCTAACCCTAACCCTAACCCTAACCCTAACCCTAACCCTAACCCTAACCCTAACCCTAACCCTAACCCTAACCCTAACCCTAACCCTAACCCTAACCCTAACCCTAACCCTAACCCTAACCCTAACCCTAACCCTAACCCTAACCCTAACCCTAACCCTAACCCTAACCCTAACCCTAACCCTAACCCTAACCCTAACCCTAACCCTAACCCTAACCCTAACCCTAACCCTAACCCTAACCCTAACCCTAACCCTAACCCTAACCCTAACCCTAACCCTAACCCTAACCCTAACCCTAACCCTAACCCTAACCCTAACCCTAACCCTAACCCTAACCCTAACCCTAACCCTAACCCTAACCCTAACCCTAACCCTAACCCTAACCCTAACCCTAACCCTAACCCTAACCCTAACCCTAACCCTAACCCTAACCCTAACCCTAACCCTAACCCTAACCCTAACCCTAACCCTAACCCTAACCCTAACCCTAACCCTAACCCTAACCCTAACCCTAACCCTAACCCTAACCCTAACCCTAACCCTAACCCTAACCCTAACCCTAACCCTAACCCTAACCCTAACCCTAACCCTAACCCTAACCCTAACCCTAACCCTAACCCTAACCCTAACCCTAACCCTAACCCTAACCCTAACCCTAACCCTAACCCTAACCCTAACCCTAACCCTAACCCTAACCCTAACCCTAACCCTAACCCTAACCCTAACCCTAACCCTAACCCTAACCCTAACCCTAACCCTAACCCTAACCCTAACCCTAACCCTAACCCTAACCCTAACCCTAACCCTAACCCTAACCCTAACCCTAACCCTAACCCTAACCCTAACCCTAACCCTAACCCTAACCCTAACCCTAACCCTAACCCTAACCCTAACCCTAACCCTAACCCTAACCCTAACCCTAACCCTAACCCTAACCCTAACCCTAACCCTAACCCTAACCCTAACCCTAACCCTAACCCTAACCCTAACCCTAACCCTAACCCTAACCCTAACCCTAACCCTAACCCTAACCCTAACCCTAACCCTAACCCTAACCCTAACCCTAACCCTAACCCTAACCCTAACCCTAACCCTAACCCTAACCCTAACCCTAACCCTAACCCTAACCCTAACCCTAACCCTAACCCTAACCCTAACCCTAACCCTAACCCTAACCCTAACCCTAACCCTAACCCTAACCCTAACCCTAACCCTAACCCTAACCCTAACCCTAACCCTAACCCTAACCCTAACCCTAACCCTAACCCTAACCCTAACCCTAACCCTAACCCTAACCCTAACCCTAACCCTAACCCTAACCCTAACCCTAACCCTAACCCTAACCCTAACCCTAACCCTAACCCTAACCCTAACCCTAACCCTAACCCTAACCCTAACCCTAACCCTAACCCTAACCCTAACCCTAACCCTAACCCTAACCCTAACCCTAACCCTAACCCTAACCCTAACCCTAACCCTAACCCTAACCCTAACCCTAACCCTAACCCTAACCCTAACCCTAACCCTAACCCTAACCCTAACCCTAACCCTAACCCTAACCCTAACCCTAACCCTAACCCTAACCCTAACCCTAACCCTAACCCTAACCCTAACCCTAACCCTAACCCTAACCCTAACCCTAACCCTAACCCTAACCCTAACCCTAACCCTAACCCTAACCCTAACCCTAACCCTAACCCTAACCCTAACCCTAACCCTAACCCTAACCCTAACCCTAACCCTAACCCTAACCCTAACCCTAACCCTAACCCTAACCCTAACCCTAACCCTAACCCTAACCCTAACCCTAACCCTAACCCTAACCCTAACCCTAACCCTAACCCTAACCCTAACCCTAACCCTAACCCTAACCCTAACCCTAACCCTAACCCTAACCCTAACCCTAACCCTAACCCTAACCCTAACCCTAACCCTAACCCTAACCCTAACCCTAACCCTAACCCTAACCCTAACCCTAACCCTAACCCTAACCCTAACCCTAACCCTAACCCTAACCCTAACCCTAACCCTAACCCTAACCCTAACCCTAACCCTAACCCTAACCCTAACCCTAACCCTAACCCTAACCCTAACCCTAACCCTAACCCTAACCCTAACCCTAACCCTAACCCTAACCCTAACCCTAACCCTAACCCTAACCCTAACCCTAACCCTAACCCTAACCCTAACCCTAACCCTAACCCTAACCCTAACCCTAACCCTAACCCTAACCCTAACCCTAACCCTAACCCTAACCCTAACCCTAACCCTAACCCTAACCCTAACCCTAACCCTAACCCTAACCCTAACCCTAACCCTAACCCTAACCCTAACCCTAACCCTAACCCTAACCCTAACCCTAACCCTAACCCTAACCCTAACCCTAACCCTAACCCTAACCCTAACCCTAACCCTAACCCTAACCCTAACCCTAACCCTAACCCTAACCCTAACCCTAACCCTAACCCTAACCCTAACCCTAACCCTAACCCTAACCCTAACCCTAACCCTAACCCTAACCCTAACCCTAACCCTAACCCTAACCCTAACCCTAACCCTAACCCTAACCCTAACCCTAACCCTAACCCTAACCCTAACCCTAACCCTAACCCTAACCCTAACCCTAACCCTAACCCTAACCCTAACCCTAACCCTAACCCTAACCCTAACCCTAACCCTAACCCTAACCCTAACCCTAACCCTAACCCTAACCCTAACCCTAACCCTAACCCTAACCCTAACCCTAACCCTAACCCTAACCCTAACCCTAACCCTAACCCTAACCCTAACCCTAACCCTAACCCTAACCCTAACCCTAACCCTAACCCTAACCCTAACCCTAACCCTAACCCTAACCCTAACCCTAACCCTAACCCTAACCCTAACCCTAACCCTAACCCTAACCCTAACCCTAACCCTAACCCTAACCCTAACCCTAACCCTAACCCTAACCCTAACCCTAACCCTAACCCTAACCCTAACCCTAACCCTAACCCTAACCCTAACCCTAACCCTAACCCTAACCCTAACCCTAACCCTAACCCTAACCCTAACCCTAACCCTAACCCTAACCCTAACCCTAACCCTAACCCTAACCCTAACCCTAACCCTAACCCTAACCCTAACCCTAACCCTAACCCTAACCCTAACCCTAACCCTAACCCTAACCCTAACCCTAACCCTAACCCTAACCCTAACCCTAACCCTAACCCTAACCCTAACCCTAACCCTAACCCTAACCCTAACCCTAACCCTAACCCTAACCCTAACCCTAACCCTAACCCTAACCCTAACCCTAACCCTAACCCTAACCCTAACCCTAACCCTAACCCTAACCCTAACCCTAACCCTAACCCTAACCCTAACCCTAACCCTAACCCTAACCCTAACCCTAACCCTAACCCTAACCCTAACCCTAACCCTAACCCTAACCCTAACCCTAACCCTAACCCTAACCCTAACCCTAACCCTAACCCTAACCCTAACCCTAACCCTAACCCTAACCCTAACCCTAACCCTAACCCTAACCCTAACCCTAACCCTAACCCTAACCCTAACCCTAACCCTAACCCTAACCCTAACCCTAACCCTAACCCTAACCCTAACCCTAACCCTAACCCTAACCCTAACCCTAACCCTAACCCTAACCCTAACCCTAACCCTAACCCTAACCCTAACCCTAACCCTAACCCTAACCCTAACCCTAACCCTAACCCTAACCCTAACCCTAACCCTAACCCTAACCCTAACCCTAACCCTAACCCTAACCCTAACCCTAACCCTAACCCTAACCCTAACCCTAACCCTAACCCTAACCCTAACCCTAACCCTAACCCTAACCCTAACCCTAACCCTAACCCTAACCCTAACCCTAACCCTAACCCTAACCCTAACCCTAACCCTAACCCTAACCCTAACCCTAACCCTAACCCTAACCCTAACCCTAACCCTAACCCTAACCCTAACCCTAACCCTAACCCTAACCCTAACCCTAACCCTAACCCTAACCCTAACCCTAACCCTAACCCTAACCCTAACCCTAACCCTAACCCTAACCCTAACCCTAACCCTAACCCTAACCCTAACCCTAACCCTAACCCTAACCCTAACCCTAACCCTAACCCTAACCCTAACCCTAACCCTAACCCTAACCCTAACCCTAACCCTAACCCTAACCCTAACCCTAACCCTAACCCTAACCCTAACCCTAACCCTAACCCTAACCCTAACCCTAACCCTAACCCTAACCCTAACCCTAACCCTAACCCTAACCCTAACCCTAACCCTAACCCTAACCCTAACCCTAACCCTAACCCTAACCCTAACCCTAACCCTAACCCTAACCCTAACCCTAACCCTAACCCTAACCCTAACCCTAACCCTAACCCTAACCCTAACCCTAACCCTAACCCTAACCCTAACCCTAACCCTAACCCTAACCCTAACCCTAACCCTAACCCTAACCCTAACCCTAACCCTAACCCTAACCCTAACCCTAACCCTAACCCTAACCCTAACCCTAACCCTAACCCTAACCCTAACCCTAACCCTAACCCTAACCCTAACCCTAACCCTAACCCTAACCCTAACCCTAACCCTAACCCTAACCCTAACCCTAACCCTAACCCTAACCCTAACCCTAACCCTAACCCTAACCCTAACCCTAACCCTAACCCTAACCCTAACCCTAACCCTAACCCTAACCCTAACCCTAACCCTAACCCTAACCCTAACCCTAACCCTAACCCTAACCCTAACCCTAACCCTAACCCTAACCCTAACCCTAACCCTAACCCTAACCCTAACCCTAACCCTAACCCTAACCCTAACCCTAACCCTAACCCTAACCCTAACCCTAACCCTAACCCTAACCCTAACCCTAACCCTAACCCTAACCCTAACCCTAACCCTAACCCTAACCCTAACCCTAACCCTAACCCTAACCCTAACCCTAACCCTAACCCTAACCCTAACCCTAACCCTAACCCTAACCCTAACCCTAACCCTAACCCTAACCCTAACCCTAACCCTAACCCTAACCCTAACCCTAACCCTAACCCTAACCCTAACCCTAACCCTAACCCTAACCCTAACCCTAACCCTAACCCTAACCCTAACCCTAACCCTAACCCTAACCCTAACCCTAACCCTAACCCTAACCCTAACCCTAACCCTAACCCTAACCCTAACCCTAACCCTAACCCTAACCCTAACCCTAACCCTAACCCTAACCCTAACCCTAACCCTAACCCTAACCCTAACCCTAACCCTAACCCTAACCCTAACCCTAACCCTAACCCTAACCCTAACCCTAACCCTAACCCTAACCCTAACCCTAACCCTAACCCTAACCCTAACCCTAACCCTAACCCTAACCCTAACCCTAACCCTAACCCTAACCCTAACCCTAACCCTAACCCTAACCCTAACCCTAACCCTAACCCTAACCCTAACCCTAACCCTAACCCTAACCCTAACCCTAACCCTAACCCTAACCCTAACCCTAACCCTAACCCTAACCCTAACCCTAACCCTAACCCTAACCCTAACCCTAACCCTAACCCTAACCCTAACCCTAACCCTAACCCTAACCCTAACCCTAACCCTAACCCTAACCCTAACCCTAACCCTAACCCTAACCCTAACCCTAACCCTAACCCTAACCCTAACCCTAACCCTAACCCTAACCCTAACCCTAACCCTAACCCTAACCCTAACCCTAACCCTAACCCTAACCCTAACCCTAACCCTAACCCTAACCCTAACCCTAACCCTAACCCTAACCCTAACCCTAACCCTAACCCTAACCCTAACCCTAACCCTAACCCTAACCCTAACCCTAACCCTAACCCTAACCCTAACCCTAACCCTAACCCTAACCCTAACCCTAACCCTAACCCTAACCCTAACCCTAACCCTAACCCTAACCCTAACCCTAACCCTAACCCTAACCCTAACCCTAACCCTAACCCTAACCCTAACCCTAACCCTAACCCTAACCCTAACCCTAACCCTAACCCTAACCCTAACCCTAACCCTAACCCTAACCCTAACCCTAACCCTAACCCTAACCCTAACCCTAACCCTAACCCTAACCCTAACCCTAACCCTAACCCTAACCCTAACCCTAACCCTAACCCTAACCCTAACCCTAACCCTAACCCTAACCCTAACCCTAACCCTAACCCTAACCCTAACCCTAACCCTAACCCTAACCCTAACCCTAACCCTAACCCTAACCCTAACCCTAACCCTAACCCTAACCCTAACCCTAACCCTAACCCTAACCCTAACCCTAACCCTAACCCTAACCCTAACCCTAACCCTAACCCTAACCCTAACCCTAACCCTAACCCTAACCCTAACCCTAACCCTAACCCTAACCCTAACCCTAACCCTAACCCTAACCCTAACCCTAACCCTAACCCTAACCCTAACCCTAACCCTAACCCTAACCCTAACCCTAACCCTAACCCTAACCCTAACCCTAACCCTAACCCTAACCCTAACCCTAACCCTAACCCTAACCCTAACCCTAACCCTAACCCTAACCCTAACCCTAACCCTAACCCTAACCCTAACCCTAACCCTAACCCTAACCCTAACCCTAACCCTAACCCTAACCCTAACCCTAACCCTAACCCTAACCCTAACCCTAACCCTAACCCTAACCCTAACCCTAACCCTAACCCTAACCCTAACCCTAACCCTAACCCTAACCCTAACCCTAACCCTAACCCTAACCCTAACCCTAACCCTAACCCTAACCCTAACCCTAACCCTAACCCTAACCCTAACCCTAACCCTAACCCTAACCCTAACCCTAACCCTAACCCTAACCCTAACCCTAACCCTAACCCTAACCCTAACCCTAACCCTAACCCTAACCCTAACCCTAACCCTAACCCTAACCCTAACCCTAACCCTAACCCTAACCCTAACCCTAACCCTAACCCTAACCCTAACCCTAACCCTAACCCTAACCCTAACCCTAACCCTAACCCTAACCCTAACCCTAACCCTAACCCTAACCCTAACCCTAACCCTAACCCTAACCCTAACCCTAACCCTAACCCTAACCCTAACCCTAACCCTAACCCTAACCCTAACCCTAACCCTAACCCTAACCCTAACCCTAACCCTAACCCTAACCCTAACCCTAACCCTAACCCTAACCCTAACCCTAACCCTAACCCTAACCCTAACCCTAACCCTAACCCTAACCCTAACCCTAACCCTAACCCTAACCCTAACCCTAACCCTAACCCTAACCCTAACCCTAACCCTAACCCTAACCCTAACCCTAACCCTAACCCTAACCCTAACCCTAACCCTAACCCTAACCCTAACCCTAACCCTAACCCTAACCCTAACCCTAACCCTAACCCTAACCCTAACCCTAACCCTAACCCTAACCCTAACCCTAACCCTAACCCTAACCCTAACCCTAACCCTAACCCTAACCCTAACCCTAACCCTAACCCTAACCCTAACCCTAACCCTAACCCTAACCCTAACCCTAACCCTAACCCTAACCCTAACCCTAACCCTAACCCTAACCCTAACCCTAACCCTAACCCTAACCCTAACCCTAACCCTAACCCTAACCCTAACCCTAACCCTAACCCTAACCCTAACCCTAACCCTAACCCTAACCCTAACCCTAACCCTAACCCTAACCCTAACCCTAACCCTAACCCTAACCCTAACCCTAACCCTAACCCTAACCCTAACCCTAACCCTAACCCTAACCCTAACCCTAACCCTAACCCTAACCCTAACCCTAACCCTAACCCTAACCCTAACCCTAACCCTAACCCTAACCCTAACCCTAACCCTAACCCTAACCCTAACCCTAACCCTAACCCTAACCCTAACCCTAACCCTAACCCTAACCCTAACCCTAACCCTAACCCTAACCCTAACCCTAACCCTAACCCTAACCCTAACCCTAACCCTAACCCTAACCCTAACCCTAACCCTAACCCTAACCCTAACCCTAACCCTAACCCTAACCCTAACCCTAACCCTAACCCTAACCCTAACCCTAACCCTAACCCTAACCCTAACCCTAACCCTAACCCTAACCCTAACCCTAACCCTAACCCTAACCCTAACCCTAACCCTAACCCTAACCCTAACCCTAACCCTAACCCTAACCCTAACCCTAACCCTAACCCTAACCCTAACCCTAACCCTAACCCTAACCCTAACCCTAACCCTAACCCTAACCCTAACCCTAACCCTAACCCTAACCCTAACCCTAACCCTAACCCTAACCCTAACCCTAACCCTAACCCTAACCCTAACCCTAACCCTAACCCTAACCCTAACCCTAACCCTAACCCTAACCCTAACCCTAACCCTAACCCTAACCCTAACCCTAACCCTAACCCTAACCCTAACCCTAACCCTAACCCTAACCCTAACCCTAACCCTAACCCTAACCCTAACCCTAACCCTAACCCTAACCCTAACCCTAACCCTAACCCTAACCCTAACCCTAACCCTAACCCTAACCCTAACCCTAACCCTAACCCTAACCCTAACCCTAACCCTAACCCTAACCCTAACCCTAACCCTAACCCTAACCCTAACCCTAACCCTAACCCTAACCCTAACCCTAACCCTAACCCTAACCCTAACCCTAACCCTAACCCTAACCCTAACCCTAACCCTAACCCTAACCCTAACCCTAACCCTAACCCTAACCCTAACCCTAACCCTAACCCTAACCCTAACCCTAACCCTAACCCTAACCCTAACCCTAACCCTAACCCTAACCCTAACCCTAACCCTAACCCTAACCCTAACCCTAACCCTAACCCTAACCCTAACCCTAACCCTAACCCTAACCCTAACCCTAACCCTAACCCTAACCCTAACCCTAACCCTAACCCTAACCCTAACCCTAACCCTAACCCTAACCCTAACCCTAACCCTAACCCTAACCCTAACCCTAACCCTAACCCTAACCCTAACCCTAACCCTAACCCTAACCCTAACCCTAACCCTAACCCTAACCCTAACCCTAACCCTAACCCTAACCCTAACCCTAACCCTAACCCTAACCCTAACCCTAACCCTAACCCTAACCCTAACCCTAACCCTAACCCTAACCCTAACCCTAACCCTAACCCTAACCCTAACCCTAACCCTAACCCTAACCCTAACCCTAACCCTAACCCTAACCCTAACCCTAACCCTAACCCTAACCCTAACCCTAACCCTAACCCTAACCCTAACCCTAACCCTAACCCTAACCCTAACCCTAACCCTAACCCTAACCCTAACCCTAACCCTAACCCTAACCCTAACCCTAACCCTAACCCTAACCCTAACCCTAACCCTAACCCTAACCCTAACCCTAACCCTAACCCTAACCCTAACCCTAACCCTAACCCTAACCCTAACCCTAACCCTAACCCTAACCCTAACCCTAACCCTAACCCTAACCCTAACCCTAACCCTAACCCTAACCCTAACCCTAACCCTAACCCTAACCCTAACCCTAACCCTAACCCTAACCCTAACCCTAACCCTAACCCTAACCCTAACCCTAACCCTAACCCTAACCCTAACCCTAACCCTAACCCTAACCCTAACCCTAACCCTACCCCTAACCCTACCCCTACCCCTACCCCTACCCCTACCCCTACCCCTACCCCTACCCCTACCCCTACCCCTACCCCTACCCCTACCCCTACCCCTACCCCTACCCCTACCCCTACCCCTACCCCTACCCCTACCCCTACCCCTACCCCTACCCCTACCCCTACCCCTACCCCTACCCCTACCCCTACCCCTACCCCTACCCCTACCCCTACCCCTACCCCTAACCCTAACCCTAACCCTAACCCTAACCCTAACCCTAACCCTAACCCTAACCCTAACCCTAACCCTAACCCTAACCCTAACCCTAACCCTAACCCTAACCCTAACCCTAACCCTAACCCTAACCCTAACCCTAACCCTAACCCTAACCCTAACCCTAACCCTAACCCTAACCCTAACCCTAACCCTAACCCTAACCCTAACCCTAACCCTAACCCTAACCCTAACCCTAACCCTAACCCTAACCCTAACCCTAACCCTAACCCTAACCCTAACCCTAACCCTAACCCTAACCCTAACCCTAACCCTAACCCTAACCCTAACCCTAACCCTAACCCTAACCCTAACCCTAACCCTAACCCTAACCCTAACCCTAACCCTAACCCTAACCCTAACCCTAACCCTAACCCTAACCCTAACCCTAACCCTAACCCTAACCCTAACCCTAACCCTAACCCTAACCCTAACCCTAACCCTAACCCTAACCCTAACCCTAACCCTAACCCTAACCCTAACCCTAACCCTAACCCTAACCCTAACCCTAACCCTAACCCTAACCCTAACCCTAACCCTAACCCTAACCCTAACCCTAACCCTAACCCTAACCCTAACCCTAACCCTAACCCTAACCCTAACCCTAACCCTAACCCTAACCCTAACCCTAACCCTAACCCTAACCCTAACCCTAACCCTAACCCTAACCCTAACCCTAACCCTAACCCTAACCCTAACCCTAACCCTAACCCTAACCCTAACCCTAACCCTAACCCTAACCCTAACCCTAACCCTAACCCTAACCCTAACCCTAACCCTAACCCTAACCCTAACCCTAACCCTAACCCTAACCCTAACCCTAACCCTAACCCTAACCCTAACCCTAACCCTAACCCTAACCCTAACCCTAACCCTAACCCTAACCCTAACCCTAACCCTAACCCTAACCCTAACCCTAACCCTAACCCTAACCCTAACCCTAACCCTAACCCTAACCCTAACCCTAACCCTAACCCTAACCCTAACCCTAACCCTAACCCTAACCCTAACCCTAACCCTAACCCTAACCCTAACCCTAACCCTAACCCTAACCCTAACCCTAACCCTAACCCTAACCCTAACCCTAACCCTAACCCTAACCCTAACCCTAACCCTAACCCTAACCCTAACCCTAACCCTAACCCTAACCCTAACCCTAACCCTAACCCTAACCCTAACCCTAACCCTAACCCTAACCCTAACCCTAACCCTAACCCTAACCCTAACCCTAACCCTAACCCTAACCCTAACCCTAACCCTAACCCTAACCCTAACCCTAACCCTAACCCTAACCCTAACCCTAACCCTAACCCTAACCCTAACCCTAACCCTAACCCTAACCCTAACCCTAACCCTAACCCTAACCCTAACCCTAACCCTAACCCTAACCCTAACCCTAACCCTAACCCTAACCCTAACCCTAACCCTAACCCTAACCCTAACCCTAACCCTAACCCTAACCCTAACCCTAACCCTAACCCTAACCCTAACCCTAACCCTAACCCTAACCCTAACCCTAACCCTAACCCTAACCCTAACCCTAACCCTAACCCTAACCCTAACCCTAACCCTAACCCTAACCCTAACCCTAACCCTAACCCTAACCCTAACCCTAACCCTAACCCTAACCCTAACCCTAACCCTAACCCTAACCCTAACCCTAACCCTAACCCTAACCCTAACCCTAACCCTAACCCTAACCCTAACCCTAACCCTAACCCTAACCCTAACCCTAACCCTAACCCTAACCCTAACCCTAACCCTAACCCTAACCCTAACCCTAACCCTAACCCTAACCCTAACCCTAACCCTAACCCTAACCCTAACCCTAACCCTAACCCTAACCCTAACCCTAACCCTAACCCTAACCCTAACCCTAACCCTAACCCTAACCCTAACCCTAACCCTAACCCTAACCCTAACCCTAACCCTAACCCTAACCCTAACCCTAACCCTAACCCTAACCCTAACCCTAACCCTAACCCTAACCCTAACCCTAACCCTAACCCTAACCCTAACCCTAACCCTAACCCTAACCCTAACCCTAACCCTAACCCTAACCCTAACCCTAACCCTAACCCTAACCCTAACCCTAACCCTAACCCTAACCCTAACCCTAACCCTAACCCTAACCCTAACCCTAACCCTAACCCTAACCCTAACCCTAACCCTAACCCTAACCCTAACCCTAACCCTAACCCTAACCCTAACCCTAACCCTAACCCTAACCCTAACCCTAACCCTAACCCTAACCCTAACCCTAACCCTAACCCTAACCCTAACCCTAACCCTAACCCTAACCCTAACCCTAACCCTAACCCTAACCCTAACCCTAACCCTAACCCTAACCCTAACCCTAACCCTAACCCTAACCCTAACCCTAACCCTAACCCTAACCCTAACCCTAACCCTAACCCTAACCCTAACCCTAACCCTAACCCTAACCCTAACCCTAACCCTAACCCTAACCCTAACCCTAACCCTAACCCTAACCCTAACCCTAACCCTAACCCTAACCCTAACCCTAACCCTAACCCTAACCCTAACCCTAACCCTAACCCTAACCCTAACCCTAACCCTAACCCTAACCCTAACCCTAACCCTAACCCTAACCCTAACCCTAACCCTAACCCTAACCCTAACCCTAACCCTAACCCTAACCCTAACCCTAACCCTAACCCTAACCCTAACCCTAACCCTAACCCTAACCCTAACCCTAACCCTAACCCTAACCCTAACCCTAACCCTAACCCTAACCCTAACCCTAACCCTAACCCTAACCCTAACCCTAACCCTAACCCTAACCCTAACCCTAACCCTAACCCTAACCCTAACCCTAACCCTAACCCTAACCCTAACCCTAACCCTAACCCTAACCCTAACCCTAACCCTAACCCTAACCCTAACCCTAACCCTAACCCTAACCCTAACCCTAACCCTAACCCTAACCCTAACCCTAACCCTAACCCTAACCCTAACCCTAACCCTAACCCTAACCCTAACCCTAACCCTAACCCTAACCCTAACCCTAACCCTAACCCTAACCCTAACCCTAACCCTAACCCTAACCCTAACCCTAACCCTAACCCTAACCCTAACCCTAACCCTAACCCTAACCCTAACCCTAACCCTAACCCTAACCCTAACCCTAACCCTAACCCTAACCCTAACCCTAACCCTAACCCTAACCCTAACCCTAACCCTAACCCTAACCCTAACCCTAACCCTAACCCTAACCCTAACCCTAACCCTAACCCTAACCCTAACCCTAACCCTAACCCTAACCCTAACCCTAACCCTAACCCTAACCCTAACCCTAACCCTAACCCTAACCCTAACCCTAACCCTAACCCTAACCCTAACCCTAACCCTAACCCTAACCCTAACCCTAACCCTAACCCTAACCCTAACCCTAACCCTAACCCTAACCCTAACCCTAACCCTAACCCTAACCCTAACCCTAACCCTAACCCTAACCCTAACCCTAACCCTAACCCTAACCCTAACCCTAACCCTAACCCTAACCCTAACCCTAACCCTAACCCTAACCCTAACCCTAACCCTAACCCTAACCCTAACCCTAACCCTAACCCTAACCCTAACCCTAACCCTAACCCTAACCCTAACCCTAACCCTAACCCTAACCCTAACCCTAACCCTAACCCTAACCCTAACCCTAACCCTAACCCTAACCCTAACCCTAACCCTAACCCTAACCCTAACCCTAACCCTAACCCTAACCCTAACCCTAACCCTAACCCTAACCCTAACCCTAACCCTAACCCTAACCCTAACCCTAACCCTAACCCTAACCCTAACCCTAACCCTAACCCTAACCCTAACCCTAACCCTAACCCTAACCCTAACCCTAACCCTAACCCTAACCCTAACCCTAACCCTAACCCTAACCCTAACCCTAACCCTAACCCTAACCCTAACCCTAACCCTAACCCTAACCCTAACCCTAACCCTAACCCTAACCCTAACCCTAACCCTAACCCTAACCCTAACCCTAACCCTAACCCTAACCCTAACCCTAACCCTAACCCTAACCCTAACCCTAACCCTAACCCTAACCCTAACCCTAACCCTAACCCTAACCCTAACCCTAACCCTAACCCTAACCCTAACCCTAACCCTAACCCTAACCCTAACCCTAACCCTAACCCTAACCCTAACCCTAACCCTAACCCTAACCCTAACCCTAACCCTAACCCTAACCCTAACCCTAACCCTAACCCTAACCCTAACCCTAACCCTAACCCTAACCCTAACCCTAACCCTAACCCTAACCCTAACCCTAACCCTAACCCTAACCCTAACCCTAACCCTAACCCTAACCCTAACCCTAACCCTAACCCTAACCCTAACCCTAACCCTAACCCTAACCCTAACCCTAACCCTAACCCTAACCCTAACCCTAACCCTAACCCTAACCCTAACCCTAACCCTAACCCTAACCCTAACCCTAACCCTAACCCTAACCCTAACCCTAACCCTAACCCTAACCCTAACCCTAACCCTAACCCTAACCCTAACCCTAACCCTAACCCTAACCCTAACCCTAACCCTAACCCTAACCCTAACCCTAACCCTAACCCTAACCCTAACCCTAACCCTAACCCTAACCCTAACCCTAACCCTAACCCTAACCCTAACCCTAACCCTAACCCTAACCCTAACCCTAACCCTAACCCTAACCCTAACCCTAACCCTAACCCTAACCCTAACCCTAACCCTAACCCTAACCCTAACCCTAACCCTAACCCTAACCCTAACCCTAACCCTAACCCTAACCCTAACCCTAACCCTAACCCTAACCCTAACCCTAACCCTAACCCTAACCCTAACCCTAACCCTAACCCTAACCCTAACCCTAACCCTAACCCTAACCCTAACCCTAACCCTAACCCTAACCCTAACCCTAACCCTAACCCTAACCCTAACCCTAACCCTAACCCTAACCCTAACCCTAACCCTAACCCTAACCCTAACCCTAACCCTAACCCTAACCCTAACCCTAACCCTAACCCTAACCCTAACCCTAACCCTAACCCTAACCCTAACCCTAACCCTAACCCTAACCCTAACCCTAACCCTAACCCTAACCCTAACCCTAACCCTAACCCTAACCCTAACCCTAACCCTAACCCTAACCCTAACCCTAACCCTAACCCTAACCCTAACCCTAACCCTAACCCTAACCCTAACCCTAACCCTAACCCTAACCCTAACCCTAACCCTAACCCTAACCCTAACCCTAACCCTAACCCTAACCCTAACCCTAACCCTAACCCTAACCCTAACCCTAACCCTAACCCTAACCCTAACCCTAACCCTAACCCTAACCCTAACCCTAACCCTAACCCTAACCCTAACCCTAACCCTAACCCTAACCCTAACCCTAACCCTAACCCTAACCCTAACCCTAACCCTAACCCTAACCCTAACCCTAACCCTAACCCTAACCCTAACCCTAACCCTAACCCTAACCCTAACCCTAACCCTAACCCTAACCCTAACCCTAACCCTAACCCTAACCCTAACCCTAACCCTAACCCTAACCCTAACCCTAACCCTAACCCTAACCCTAACCCTAACCCTAACCCTAACCCTAACCCTAACCCTAACCCTAACCCTAACCCTAACCCTAACCCTAACCCTAACCCTAACCCTAACCCTAACCCTAACCCTAACCCTAACCCTAACCCTAACCCTAACCCTAACCCTAACCCTAACCCTAACCCTAACCCTAACCCTAACCCTAACCCTAACCCTAACCCTAACCCTA
The DNA here is from genome assembly GCF_057233095.1 of Heloderma suspectum. Classification (NCBI taxonomy): domain Eukaryota; kingdom Metazoa; phylum Chordata; class Lepidosauria; order Squamata; family Helodermatidae; genus Heloderma; species Heloderma suspectum. Next base: position 316,506,746 of record NC_139461.1, on the reverse strand, counting down.
ACCCTAACCCTAACCCTAACCCTAACCCTAACCCTAACCCTAACCCTAACCCTAACCCTAACCCTAACCCTAACCCTAACCCTAACCCTAACCCTAACCCTAACCCTAACCCTAACCCTAACCCTAACCCTAACCCTAACCCTAACCCTAACCCTAACCCTAACCCTAACCCTAACCCTAACCCTAACCCTAACCCTAACCCTAACCCTAACCCTAACCCTAACCCTAACCCTAACCCTAACCCTAACCCTAACCCTAACCCTAACCCTAACCCTAACCCTAACCCTAACCCTAACCCTAACCCTAACCCTAACCCTAACCCTAACCCTAACCCTAACCCTAACCCTAACCCTAACCCTAACCCTAACCCTAACCCTAACCCTAACCCTAACCCTAACCCTAACCCTAACCCTAACCCTAACCCTAACCCTAACCCTAACCCTAACCCTAACCCTAACCCTAACCCTAACCCTAACCCTAACCCTAACCCTAACCCTAACCCTAACCCTAACCCTAACCCTAACCCTAACCCTAACCCTAACCCTAACCCTAACCCTAACCCTAACCCTAACCCTAACCCTAACCCTAACCCTAACCCTAACCCTAACCCTAACCCTAACCCTAACCCTAACCCTAACCCTAACCCTAACCCTAACCCTAACCCTAACCCTAACCCTAACCCTAACCCTAACCCTAACCCTAACCCTAACCCTAACCCTAACCCTAACCCTAACCCTAACCCTAACCCTAACCCTAACCCTAACCCTAACCCTAACCCTAACCCTAACCCTAACCCTAACCCTAACCCTAACCCTAACCCTAACCCTAACCCTAACCCTAACCCTAACCCTAACCCTAACCCTAACCCTAACCCTAACCCTAACCCTAACCCTAACCCTAACCCTAACCCTAACCCTAACCCTAACCCTAACCCTAACCCTAACCCTAACCCTAACCCTAACCCTAACCCTAACCCTAACCCTAACCCTAACCCTAACCCTAACCCTAACCCTAACCCTAACCCTAACCCTAACCCTAACCCTAACCCTAACCCTAACCCTAACCCTAACCCTAACCCTAACCCTAACCCTAACCCTAACCCTAACCCTAACCCTAACCCTAACCCTAACCCTAACCCTAACCCTAACCCTAACCCTAACCCTAACCCTAACCCTAACCCTAACCCTAACCCTAACCCTAACCCTAACCCTAACCCTAACCCTAACCCTAACCCTAACCCTAACCCTAACCCTAACCCTAACCCTAACCCTAACCCTAACCCTAACCCTAACCCTAACCCTAACCCTAACCCTAACCCTAACCCTAACCCTAACCCTAACCCTAACCCTAACCCTAACCCTAACCCTAACCCTAACCCTAACCCTAACCCTAACCCTAACCCTAACCCTAACCCTAACCCTAACCCTAACCCTAACCCTAACCCTAACCCTAACCCTAACCCTAACCCTAACCCTAACCCTAACCCTAACCCTAACCCTAACCCTAACCCTAACCCTAACCCTAACCCTAACCCTAACCCTAACCCTAACCCTAACCCTAACCCTAACCCTAACCCTAACCCTAACCCTAACCCTAACCCTAACCCTAACCCTAACCCTAACCCTAACCCTAACCCTAACCCTAACCCTAACCCTAACCCTAACCCTAACCCTAACCCTAACCCTAACCCTAACCCTAACCCTAACCCTAACCCTAACCCTAACCCTAACCCTAACCCTAACCCTAACCCTAACCCTAACCCTAACCCTAACCCTAACCCTAACCCTAACCCTAACCCTAACCCTAACCCTAACCCTAACCCTAACCCTAACCCTAACCCTAACCCTAACCCTAACCCTAACCCTAACCCTAACCCTAACCCTAACCCTAACCCTAACCCTAACCCTAACCCTAACCCTAACCCTAACCCTAACCCTAACCCTAACCCTAACCCTAACCCTAACCCTAACCCTAACCCTAACCCTAACCCTAACCCTAACCCTAACCCTAACCCTAACCCTAACCCTAACCCTAACCCTAACCCTAACCCTAACCCTAACCCTAACCCTAACCCTAACCCTAACCCTAACCCTAACCCTAACCCTAACCCTAACCCTAACCCTAACCCTAACCCTAACCCTAACCCTAACCCTAACCCTAACCCTAACCCTAACCCTAACCCTAACCCTAACCCTAACCCTAACCCTAACCCTAACCCTAACCCTAACCCTAACCCTAACCCTAACCCTAACCCTAACCCTAACCCTAACCCTAACCCTAACCCTAACCCTAACCCTAACCCTAACCCTAACCCTAACCCTAACCCTAACCCTAACCCTAACCCTAACCCTAACCCTAACCCTAACCCTAACCCTAACCCTAACCCTAACCCTAACCCTAACCCTAACCCTAACCCTAACCCTAACCCTAACCCTAACCCTAACCCTAACCCTAACCCTAACCCTAACCCTAACCCTAACCCTAACCCTAACCCTAACCCTAACCCTAACCCTAACCCTAACCCTAACCCTAACCCTAACCCTAACCCTAACCCTAACCCTAACCCTAACCCTAACCCTAACCCTAACCCTAACCCTAACCCTAACCCTAACCCTAACCCTAACCCTAACCCTAACCCTAACCCTAACCCTAACCCTAACCCTAACCCTAACCCTAACCCTAACCCTAACCCTAACCCTAACCCTAACCCTAACCCTAACCCTAACCCTAACCCTAACCCTAACCCTAACCCTAACCCTAACCCTAACCCTAACCCTAACCCTAACCCTAACCCTAACCCTAACCCTAACCCTAACCCTAACCCTAACCCTAACCCTAACCCTAACCCTAACCCTAACCCTAACCCTAACCCTAACCCTAACCCTAACCCTAACCCTAACCCTAACCCTAACCCTAACCCTAACCCTAACCCTAACCCTAACCCTAACCCTAACCCTAACCCTAACCCTAACCCTAACCCTAACCCTAACCCTAACCCTAACCCTAACCCTAACCCTAACCCTAACCCTAACCCTAACCCTAACCCTAACCCTAACCCTAACCCTAACCCTAACCCTAACCCTAACCCTAACCCTAACCCTAACCCTAACCCTAACCCTAACCCTAACCCTAACCCTAACCCTAACCCTAACCCTAACCCTAACCCTAACCCTAACCCTAACCCTAACCCTAACCCTAACCCTAACCCTAACCCTAACCCTAACCCTAACCCTAACCCTAACCCTAACCCTAACCCTAACCCTAACCCTAACCCTAACCCTAACCCTAACCCTAACCCTAACCCTAACCCTAACCCTAACCCTAACCCTAACCCTAACCCTAACCCTAACCCTAACCCTAACCCTAACCCTAACCCTAACCCTAACCCTAACCCTAACCCTAACCCTAACCCTAACCCTAACCCTAACCCTAACCCTAACCCTAACCCTAACCCTAACCCTAACCCTAACCCTAACCCTAACCCTAACCCTAACCCTAACCCTAACCCTAACCCTAACCCTAACCCTAACCCTAACCCTAACCCTAACCCTAACCCTAACCCTAACCCTAACCCTAACCCTAACCCTAACCCTAACCCTAACCCTAACCCTAACCCTAACCCTAACCCTAACCCTAACCCTAACCCTAACCCTAACCCTAACCCTAACCCTAACCCTAACCCTAACCCTAACCCTAACCCTAACCCTAACCCTAACCCTAACCCTAACCCTAACCCTAACCCTAACCCTAACCCTAACCCTAACCCTAACCCTAACCCTAACCCTAACCCTAACCCTAACCCTAACCCTAACCCTAACCCTAACCCTAACCCTAACCCTAACCCTAACCCTAACCCTAACCCTAACCCTAACCCTAACCCTAACCCTAACCCTAACCCTAACCCTAACCCTAACCCTAACCCTAACCCTAACCCTAACCCTAACCCTAACCCTAACCCTAACCCTAACCCTAACCCTAACCCTAACCCTAACCCTAACCCTAACCCTAACCCTAACCCTAACCCTAACCCTAACCCTAACCCTAACCCTAACCCTAACCCTAACCCTAACCCTAACCCTAACCCTAACCCTAACCCTAACCCTAACCCTAACCCTAACCCTAACCCTAACCCTAACCCTAACCCTAACCCTAACCCTAACCCTAACCCTAACCCTAACCCTAACCCTAACCCTAACCCTAACCCTAACCCTAACCCTAACCCTAACCCTAACCCTAACCCTAACCCTAACCCTAACCCTAACCCTAACCCTAACCCTAACCCTAACCCTAACCCTAACCCTAACCCTAACCCTAACCCTAACCCTAACCCTAACCCTAACCCTAACCCTAACCCTAACCCTAACCCTAACCCTAACCCTAACCCTAACCCTAACCCTAACCCTAACCCTAACCCTAACCCTAACCCTAACCCTAACCCTAACCCTAACCCTAACCCTAACCCTAACCCTAACCCTAACCCTAACCCTAACCCTAACCCTAACCCTAACCCTAACCCTAACCCTAACCCTAACCCTAACCCTAACCCTAACCCTAACCCTAACCCTAACCCTAACCCTAACCCTAACCCTAACCCTAACCCTAACCCTAACCCTAACCCTAACCCTAACCCTAACCCTAACCCTAACCCTAACCCTAACCCTAACCCTAACCCTAACCCTAACCCTAACCCTAACCCTAACCCTAACCCTAACCCTAACCCTAACCCTAACCCTAACCCTAACCCTAACCCTAACCCTAACCCTAACCCTAACCCTAACCCTAACCCTAACCCTAACCCTAACCCTAACCCTAACCCTAACCCTAACCCTAACCCTAACCCTAACCCTAACCCTAACCCTAACCCTAACCCTAACCCTAACCCTAACCCTAACCCTAACCCTAACCCTAACCCTAACCCTAACCCTAACCCTAACCCTAACCCTAACCCTAACCCTAACCCTAACCCTAACCCTAACCCTAACCCTAACCCTAACCCTAACCCTAACCCTAACCCTAACCCTAACCCTAACCCTAACCCTAACCCTAACCCTAACCCTAACCCTAACCCTAACCCTAACCCTAACCCTAACCCTAACCCTAACCCTAACCCTAACCCTAACCCTAACCCTAACCCTAACCCTAACCCTAACCCTAACCCTAACCCTAACCCTAACCCTAACCCTAACCCTAACCCTAACCCTAACCCTAACCCTAACCCTAACCCTAACCCTAACCCTAACCCTAACCCTAACCCTAACCCTAACCCTAACCCTAACCCTAACCCTAACCCTAACCCTAACCCTAACCCTAACCCTAACCCTAACCCTAACCCTAACCCTAACCCTAACCCTAACCCTAACCCTAACCCTAACCCTAACCCTAACCCTAACCCTAACCCTAACCCTAACCCTAACCCTAACCCTAACCCTAACCCTAACCCTAACCCTAACCCTAACCCTAACCCTAACCCTAACCCTAACCCTAACCCTAACCCTAACCCTAACCCTAACCCTAACCCTAACCCTAACCCTAACCCTAACCCTAACCCTAACCCTAACCCTAACCCTAACCCTAACCCTAACCCTAACCCTAACCCTAACCCTAACCCTAACCCTAACCCTAACCCTAACCCTAACCCTAACCCTAACCCTAACCCTAACCCTAACCCTAACCCTAACCCTAACCCTAACCCTAACCCTAACCCTAACCCTAACCCTAACCCTAACCCTAACCCTAACCCTAACCCTAACCCTAACCCTAACCCTAACCCTAACCCTAACCCTAACCCTAACCCTAACCCTAACCCTAACCCTAACCCTAACCCTAACCCTAACCCTAACCCTAACCCTAACCCTAACCCTAACCCTAACCCTAACCCTAACCCTAACCCTAACCCTAACCCTAACCCTAACCCTAACCCTAACCCTAACCCTAACCCTAACCCTAACCCTAACCCTAACCCTAACCCTAACCCTAACCCTAACCCTAACCCTAACCCTAACCCTAACCCTAACCCTAACCCTAACCCTAACCCTAACCCTAACCCTAACCCTAACCCTAACCCTAACCCTAACCCTAACCCTAACCCTAACCCTAACCCTAACCCTAACCCTAACCCTAACCCTAACCCTAACCCTAACCCTAACCCTAACCCTAACCCTAACCCTAACCCTAACCCTAACCCTAACCCTAACCCTAACCCTAACCCTAACCCTAACCCTAACCCTAACCCTAACCCTAACCCTAACCCTAACCCTAACCCTAACCCTAACCCTAACCCTAACCCTAACCCTAACCCTAACCCTAACCCTAACCCTAACCCTAACCCTAACCCTAACCCTAACCCTAACCCTAACCCTAACCCTAACCCTAACCCTAACCCTAACCCTAACCCTAACCCTAACCCTAACCCTAACCCTAACCCTAACCCTAACCCTAACCCTAACCCTAACCCTAACCCTAACCCTAACCCTAACCCTAACCCTAACCCTAACCCTAACCCTAACCCTAACCCTAACCCTAACCCTAACCCTAACCCTAACCCTAACCCTAACCCTAACCCTAACCCTAACCCTAACCCTAACCCTAACCCTAACCCTAACCCTAACCCTAACCCTAACCCTAACCCTAACCCTAACCCTAACCCTAACCCTAACCCTAACCCTAACCCTAACCCTAACCCTAACCCTAACCCTAACCCTAACCCTAACCCTAACCCTAACCCTAACCCTAACCCTAACCCTAACCCTAACCCTAACCCTAACCCTAACCCTAACCCTAACCCTAACCCTAACCCTAACCCTAACCCTAACCCTAACCCTAACCCTAACCCTAACCCTAACCCTAACCCTAACCCTAACCCTAACCCTAACCCTAACCCTAACCCTAACCCTAACCCTAACCCTAACCCTAACCCTAACCCTAACCCTAACCCTAACCCTAACCCTAACCCTAACCCTAACCCTAACCCTAACCCTAACCCTAACCCTAACCCTAACCCTAACCCTAACCCTAACCCTAACCCTAACCCTAACCCTAACCCTAACCCTAACCCTAACCCTAACCCTAACCCTAACCCTAACCCTAACCCTAACCCTAACCCTAACCCTAACCCTAACCCTAACCCTAACCCTAACCCTAACCCTAACCCTAACCCTAACCCTAACCCTAACCCTAACCCTAACCCTAACCCTAACCCTAACCCTAACCCTAACCCTAACCCTAACCCTAACCCTAACCCTAACCCTAACCCTAACCCTAACCCTAACCCTAACCCTAACCCTAACCCTAACCCTAACCCTAACCCTAACCCTAACCCTAACCCTAACCCTAACCCTAACCCTAACCCTAACCCTAACCCTAACCCTAACCCTAACCCTAACCCTAACCCTAACCCTAACCCTAACCCTAACCCTAACCCTAACCCTAACCCTAACCCTAACCCTAACCCTAACCCTAACCCTAACCCTAACCCTAACCCTAACCCTAACCCTAACCCTAACCCTAACCCTAACCCTAACCCTAACCCTAACCCTAACCCTAACCCTAACCCTAACCCTAACCCTAACCCTAACCCTAACCCTAACCCTAACCCTAACCCTAACCCTAACCCTAACCCTAACCCTAACCCTAACCCTAACCCTAACCCTAACCCTAACCCTAACCCTAACCCTAACCCTAACCCTAACCCTAACCCTAACCCTAACCCTAACCCTAACCCTAACCCTAACCCTAACCCTAACCCTAACCCTAACCCTAACCCTAACCCTAACCCTAACCCTAACCCTAACCCTAACCCTAACCCTAACCCTAACCCTAACCCTAACCCTAACCCTAACCCTAACCCTAACCCTAACCCTAACCCTAACCCTAACCCTAACCCTAACCCTAACCCTAACCCTAACCCTAACCCTAACCCTAACCCTAACCCTAACCCTAACCCTAACCCTAACCCTAACCCTAACCCTAACCCTAACCCTAACCCTAACCCTAACCCTAACCCTAACCCTAACCCTAACCCTAACCCTAACCCTAACCCTAACCCTAACCCTAACCCTAACCCTAACCCTAACCCTAACCCTAACCCTAACCCTAACCCTAACCCTAACCCTAACCCTAACCCTAACCCTAACCCTAACCCTAACCCTAACCCTAACCCTAACCCTAACCCTAACCCTAACCCTAACCCTAACCCTAACCCTAACCCTAACCCTAACCCTAACCCTAACCCTAACCCTAACCCTAACCCTAACCCTAACCCTAACCCTAACCCTAACCCTAACCCTAACCCTAACCCTAACCCTAACCCTAACCCTAACCCTAACCCTAACCCTAACCCTAACCCTAACCCTAACCCTAACCCTAACCCTAACCCTAACCCTAACCCTAACCCTAACCCTAACCCTAACCCTAACCCTAACCCTAACCCTAACCCTAACCCTAACCCTAACCCTAACCCTAACCCTAACCCTAACCCTAACCCTAACCCTAACCCTAACCCTAACCCTAACCCTAACCCTAACCCTAACCCTAACCCTAACCCTAACCCTAACCCTAACCCTAACCCTAACCCTAACCCTAACCCTAACCCTAACCCTAACCCTAACCCTAACCCTAACCCTAACCCTAACCCTAACCCTAACCCTAACCCTAACCCTAACCCTAACCCTAACCCTAACCCTAACCCTAACCCTAACCCTAACCCTAACCCTAACCCTAACCCTAACCCTAACCCTAACCCTAACCCTAACCCTAACCCTAACCCTAACCCTAACCCTAACCCTAACCCTAACCCTAACCCTAACCCTAACCCTAACCCTAACCCTAACCCTAACCCTAACCCTAACCCTAACCCTAACCCTAACCCTAACCCTAACCCTAACCCTAACCCTAACCCTAACCCTAACCCTAACCCTAACCCTAACCCTAACCCTAACCCTAACCCTAACCCTAACCCTAACCCTAACCCTAACCCTAACCCTAACCCTAACCCTAACCCTAACCCTAACCCTAACCCTAACCCTAACCCTAACCCTAACCCTAACCCTAACCCTAACCCTAACCCTAACCCTAACCCTAACCCTAACCCTAACCCTAACCCTAACCCTAACCCTAACCCTAACCCTAACCCTAACCCTAACCCTAACCCTAACCCTAACCCTAACCCTAACCCTAACCCTAACCCTAACCCTAACCCTAACCCTAACCCTAACCCTAACCCTAACCCTAACCCTAACCCTAACCCTAACCCTAACCCTAACCCTAACCCTAACCCTAACCCTAACCCTAACCCTAACCCTAACCCTAACCCTAACCCTAACCCTAACCCTAACCCTAACCCTAACCCTAACCCTAACCCTAACCCTAACCCTAACCCTAACCCTAACCCTAACCCTAACCCTAACCCTAACCCTAACCCTAACCCTAACCCTAACCCTAACCCTAACCCTAACCCTAACCCTAACCCTAACCCTAACCCTAACCCTAACCCTAACCCTAACCCTAACCCTAACCCTAACCCTAACCCTAACCCTAACCCTAACCCTAACCCTAACCCTAACCCTAACCCTAACCCTAACCCTAACCCTAACCCTAACCCTAACCCTAACCCTAACCCTAACCCTAACCCTAACCCTAACCCTAACCCTAACCCTAACCCTAACCCTAACCCTAACCCTAACCCTAACCCTAACCCTAACCCTAACCCTAACCCTAACCCTAACCCTAACCCTAACCCTAACCCTAACCCTAACCCTAACCCTAACCCTAACCCTAACCCTAACCCTAACCCTAACCCTAACCCTAACCCTAACCCTAACCCTAACCCTAACCCTAACCCTAACCCTAACCCTAACCCTAACCCTAACCCTAACCCTAACCCTAACCCTAACCCTAACCCTAACCCTAACCCTAACCCTAACCCTAACCCTAACCCTAACCCTAACCCTAACCCTAACCCTAACCCTAACCCTAACCCTAACCCTAACCCTAACCCTAACCCTAACCCTAACCCTAACCCTAACCCTAACCCTAACCCTAACCCTAACCCTAACCCTAACCCTAACCCTAACCCTAACCCTAACCCTAACCCTAACCCTAACCCTAACCCTAACCCTAACCCTAACCCTAACCCTAACCCTAACCCTAACCCTAACCCTAACCCTAACCCTAACCCTAACCCTAACCCTAACCCTAACCCTAACCCTAACCCTAACCCTAACCCTAACCCTAACCCTAACCCTAACCCTAACCCTAACCCTAACCCTAACCCTAACCCTAACCCTAACCCTAACCCTAACCCTAACCCTAACCCTAACCCTAACCCTAACCCTAACCCTAACCCTAACCCTAACCCTAACCCTAACCCTAACCCTAACCCTAACCCTAACCCTAACCCTAACCCTAACCCTAACCCTAACCCTAACCCTAACCCTAACCCTAACCCTAACCCTAACCCTAACCCTAACCCTAACCCTAACCCTAACCCTAACCCTAACCCTAACCCTAACCCTAACCCTAACCCTAACCCTAACCCTAACCCTAACCCTAACCCTAACCCTAACCCTAACCCTAACCCTAACCCTAACCCTAACCCTAACCCTAACCCTAACCCTAACCCTAACCCTAACCCTAACCCTAACCCTAACCCTAACCCTAACCCTAACCCTAACCCTAACCCTAACCCTAACCCTAACCCTAACCCTAACCCTAACCCTAACCCTAACCCTAACCCTAACCCTAACCCTAACCCTAACCCTAACCCTAACCCTAACCCTAACCCTAACCCTAACCCTAACCCTAACCCTAACCCTAACCCTAACCCTAACCCTAACCCTAACCCTAACCCTAACCCTAACCCTAACCCTAACCCTAACCCTAACCCTAACCCTAACCCTAACCCTAACCCTAACCCTAACCCTAACCCTAACCCTAACCCTAACCCTAACCCTAACCCTAACCCTAACCCTAACCCTAACCCTAACCCTAACCCTAACCCTAACCCTAACCCTAACCCTAACCCTAACCCTAACCCTAACCCTAACCCTAACCCTAACCCTAACCCTAACCCTAACCCTAACCCTAACCCTAACCCTAACCCTAACCCTAACCCTAACCCTAACCCTAACCCTAACCCTAACCCTAACCCTAACCCTAACCCTAACCCTAACCCTAACCCTAACCCTAACCCTAACCCTAACCCTAACCCTAACCCTAACCCTAACCCTAACCCTAACCCTAACCCTAACCCTAACCCTAACCCTAACCCTAACCCTAACCCTAACCCTAACCCTAACCCTAACCCTAACCCTAACCCTAACCCTAACCCTAACCCTAACACCCTAACCCTAACACCCTAACCCTAACACCCTAACCCTAACACCCTAACCCTAACACCCTAACCCTAACCCTAACCCTAACCCTAACCCTAACCCTAACCCTAACCCTAACCCTAACCCTAACCCTAACCCTAACCCTAACCCTAACCCTAACCCTAACCCTAACCCTAACCCTAACCCTAACCCTAACCCTAACCCTAACACCCTAACCCTAACCCTAACACCCTAACCCTAACCCCCTAACCCTAACCCTAACCCCCTAACCCTAACCCCCTAACCCCCTAACCCTAACCCCCTAACCCTAACCCTAACCCCCTAACCCTAACCCTAACCCCCTAACCCTAACCCTAACCCCCTAACCCTAACCCTAACCCCCTAACCCTAACCCTAACCCCCTAACCCTAACCCTA
>NC_139461.1:316475000-316485000 GCF_057233095.1 Heloderma suspectum | reverse complement strand
TAACCCTAACCCTAACCCTAACCCTAACCCTAACCCTAACCCTAACCCTAACCCTAACCCTAACCCTAACCCTAACCCTAACCCTAACCCTAACCCTAACCCTAACCCTAACCCTAACCCTAACCCTAACCCTAACCCTAACCCTAACCCTAACCCTAACCCTAACCCTAACCCTAACCCTAACCCTAACCCTAACCCTAACCCTAACCCTAACCCTAACCCTAACCCTAACCCTAACCCTAACCCTAACCCTAACCCTAACCCTAACCCTAACCCTAACCCTAACCCTAACCCTAACCCTAACCCTAACCCTAACCCTAACCCTAACCCTAACCCTAACCCTAACCCTAACCCTAACCCTAACCCTAACCCTAACCCTAACCCTAACCCTAACCCTAACCCTAACCCTAACCCTAACCCTAACCCTAACCCTAACCCTAACCCTAACCCTAACCCTAACCCTAACCCTAACCCTAACCCTAACCCTAACCCTAACCCTAACCCTAACCCTAACCCTAACCCTAACCCTAACCCTAACCCTAACCCTAACCCTAACCCTAACCCTAACCCTAACCCTAACCCTAACCCTAACCCTAACCCTAACCCTAACCCTAACCCTAACCCTAACCCTAACCCTAACCCTAACCCTAACCCTAACCCTAACCCTAACCCTAACCCTAACCCTAACCCTAACCCTAACCCTAACCCTAACCCTAACCCTAACCCTAACCCTAACCCTAACCCTAACCCTAACCCTAACCCTAACCCTAACCCTAACCCTAACCCTAACCCTAACCCTAACCCTAACCCTAACCCTAACCCTAACCCTAACCCTAACCCTAACCCTAACCCTAACCCTAACCCTAACCCTAACCCTAACCCTAACCCTAACCCTAACCCTAACCCTAACCCTAACCCTAACCCTAACCCTAACCCTAACCCTAACCCTAACCCTAACCCTAACCCTAACCCTAACCCTAACCCTAACCCTAACCCTAACCCTAACCCTAACCCTAACCCTAACCCTAACCCTAACCCTAACCCTAACCCTAACCCTAACCCTAACCCTAACCCTAACCCTAACCCTAACCCTAACCCTAACCCTAACCCTAACCCTAACCCTAACCCTAACCCTAACCCTAACCCTAACCCTAACCCTAACCCTAACCCTAACCCTAACCCTAACCCTAACCCTAACCCTAACCCTAACCCTAACCCTAACCCTAACCCTAACCCTAACCCTAACCCTAACCCTAACCCTAACCCTAACCCTAACCCTAACCCTAACCCTAACCCTAACCCTAACCCTAACCCTAACCCTAACCCTAACCCTAACCCTAACCCTAACCCTAACCCTAACCCTAACCCTAACCCTAACCCTAACCCTAACCCTAACCCTAACCCTAACCCTAACCCTAACCCTAACCCTAACCCTAACCCTAACCCTAACCCTAACCCTAACCCTAACCCTAACCCTAACCCTAACCCTAACCCTAACCCTAACCCTAACCCTAACCCTAACCCTAACCCTAACCCTAACCCTAACCCTAACCCTAACCCTAACCCTAACCCTAACCCTAACCCTAACCCTAACCCTAACCCTAACCCTAACCCTAACCCTAACCCTAACCCTAACCCTAACCCTAACCCTAACCCTAACCCTAACCCTAACCCTAACCCTAACCCTAACCCTAACCCTAACCCTAACCCTAACCCTAACCCTAACCCTAACCCTAACCCTAACCCTAACCCTAACCCTAACCCTAACCCTAACCCTAACCCTAACCCTAACCCTAACCCTAACCCTAACCCTAACCCTAACCCTAACCCTAACCCTAACCCTAACCCTAACCCTAACCCTAACCCTAACCCTAACCCTAACCCTAACCCTAACCCTAACCCTAACCCTAACCCTAACCCTAACCCTAACCCTAACCCTAACCCTAACCCTAACCCTAACCCTAACCCTAACCCTAACCCTAACCCTAACCCTAACCCTAACCCTAACCCTAACCCTAACCCTAACCCTAACCCTAACCCTAACCCTAACCCTAACCCTAACCCTAACCCTAACCCTAACCCTAACCCTAACCCTAACCCTAACCCTAACCCTAACCCTAACCCTAACCCTAACCCTAACCCTAACCCTAACCCTAACCCTAACCCTAACCCTAACCCTAACCCTAACCCTAACCCTAACCCTAACCCTAACCCTAACCCTAACCCTAACCCTAACCCTAACCCTAACCCTAACCCTAACCCTAACCCTAACCCTAACCCTAACCCTAACCCTAACCCTAACCCTAACCCTAACCCTAACCCTAACCCTAACCCTAACCCTAACCCTAACCCTAACCCTAACCCTAACCCTAACCCTAACCCTAACCCTAACCCTAACCCTAACCCTAACCCTAACCCTAACCCTAACCCTAACCCTAACCCTAACCCTAACCCTAACCCTAACCCTAACCCTAACCCTAACCCTAACCCTAACCCTAACCCTAACCCTAACCCTAACCCTAACCCTAACCCTAACCCTAACCCTAACCCTAACCCTAACCCTAACCCTAACCCTAACCCTAACCCTAACCCTAACCCTAACCCTAACCCTAACCCTAACCCTAACCCTAACCCTAACCCTAACCCTAACCCTAACCCTAACCCTAACCCTAACCCTAACCCTAACCCTAACCCTAACCCTAACCCTAACCCTAACCCTAACCCTAACCCTAACCCTAACCCTAACCCTAACCCTAACCCTAACCCTAACCCTAACCCTAACCCTAACCCTAACCCTAACCCTAACCCTAACCCTAACCCTAACCCTAACCCTAACCCTAACCCTAACCCTAACCCTAACCCTAACCCTAACCCTAACCCTAACCCTAACCCTAACCCTAACCCTAACCCTAACCCTAACCCTAACCCTAACCCTAACCCTAACCCTAACCCTAACCCTAACCCTAACCCTAACCCTAACCCTAACCCTAACCCTAACCCTAACCCTAACCCTAACCCTAACCCTAACCCTAACCCTAACCCTAACCCTAACCCTAACCCTAACCCTAACCCTAACCCTAACCCTAACCCTAACCCTAACCCTAACCCTAACCCTAACCCTAACCCTAACCCTAACCCTAACCCTAACCCTAACCCTAACCCTAACCCTAACCCTAACCCTAACCCTAACCCTAACCCTAACCCTAACCCTAACCCTAACCCTAACCCTAACCCTAACCCTAACCCTAACCCTAACCCTAACCCTAACCCTAACCCTAACCCTAACCCTAACCCTAACCCTAACCCTAACCCTAACCCTAACCCTAACCCTAACCCTAACCCTAACCCTAACCCTAACCCTAACCCTAACCCTAACCCTAACCCTAACCCTAACCCTAACCCTAACCCTAACCCTAACCCTAACCCTAACCCTAACCCTAACCCTAACCCTAACCCTAACCCTAACCCTAACCCTAACCCTAACCCTAACCCTAACCCTAACCCTAACCCTAACCCTAACCCTAACCCTAACCCTAACCCTAACCCTAACCCTAACCCTAACCCTAACCCTAACCCTAACCCTAACCCTAACCCTAACCCTAACCCTAACCCTAACCCTAACCCTAACCCTAACCCTAACCCTAACCCTAACCCTAACCCTAACCCTAACCCTAACCCTAACCCTAACCCTAACCCTAACCCTAACCCTAACCCTAACCCTAACCCTAACCCTAACCCTAACCCTAACCCTAACCCTAACCCTAACCCTAACCCTAACCCTAACCCTAACCCTAACCCTAACCCTAACCCTAACCCTAACCCTAACCCTAACCCTAACCCTAACCCTAACCCTAACCCTAACCCTAACCCTAACCCTAACCCTAACCCTAACCCTAACCCTAACCCTAACCCTAACCCTAACCCTAACCCTAACCCTAACCCTAACCCTAACCCTAACCCTAACCCTAACCCTAACCCTAACCCTAACCCTAACCCTAACCCTAACCCTAACCCTAACCCTAACCCTAACCCTAACCCTAACCCTAACCCTAACCCTAACCCTAACCCTAACCCTAACCCTAACCCTAACCCTAACCCTAACCCTAACCCTAACCCTAACCCTAACCCTAACCCTAACCCTAACCCTAACCCTAACCCTAACCCTAACCCTAACCCTAACCCTAACCCTAACCCTAACCCTAACCCTAACCCTAACCCTAACCCTAACCCTAACCCTAACCCTAACCCTAACCCTAACCCTAACCCTAACCCTAACCCTAACCCTAACCCTAACCCTAACCCTAACCCTAACCCTAACCCTAACCCTAACCCTAACCCTAACCCTAACCCTAACCCTAACCCTAACCCTAACCCTAACCCTAACCCTAACCCTAACCCTAACCCTAACCCTAACCCTAACCCTAACCCTAACCCTAACCCTAACCCTAACCCTAACCCTAACCCTAACCCTAACCCTAACCCTAACCCTAACCCTAACCCTAACCCTAACCCTAACCCTAACCCTAACCCTAACCCTAACCCTAACCCTAACCCTAACCCTAACCCTAACCCTAACCCTAACCCTAACCCTAACCCTAACCCTAACCCTAACCCTAACCCTAACCCTAACCCTAACCCTAACCCTAACCCTAACCCTAACCCTAACCCTAACCCTAACCCTAACCCTAACCCTAACCCTAACCCTAACCCTAACCCTAACCCTAACCCTAACCCTAACCCTAACCCTAACCCTAACCCTAACCCTAACCCTAACCCTAACCCTAACCCTAACCCTAACCCTAACCCTAACCCTAACCCTAACCCTAACCCTAACCCTAACCCTAACCCTAACCCTAACCCTAACCCTAACCCTAACCCTAACCCTAACCCTAACCCTAACCCTAACCCTAACCCTAACCCTAACCCTAACCCTAACCCTAACCCTAACCCTAACCCTAACCCTAACCCTAACCCTAACCCTAACCCTAACCCTAACCCTAACCCTAACCCTAACCCTAACCCTAACCCTAACCCTAACCCTAACCCTAACCCTAACCCTAACCCTAACCCTAACCCTAACCCTAACCCTAACCCTAACCCTAACCCTAACCCTAACCCTAACCCTAACCCTAACCCTAACCCTAACCCTAACCCTAACCCTAACCCTAACCCTAACCCTAACCCTAACCCTAACCCTAACCCTAACCCTAACCCTAACCCTAACCCTAACCCTAACCCTAACCCTAACCCTAACCCTAACCCTAACCCTAACCCTAACCCTAACCCTAACCCTAACCCTAACCCTAACCCTAACCCTAACCCTAACCCTAACCCTAACCCTAACCCTAACCCTAACCCTAACCCTAACCCTAACCCTAACCCTAACCCTAACCCTAACCCTAACCCTAACCCTAACCCTAACCCTAACCCTAACCCTAACCCTAACCCTAACCCTAACCCTAACCCTAACCCTAACCCTAACCCTAACCCTAACCCTAACCCTAACCCTAACCCTAACCCTAACCCTAACCCTAACCCTAACCCTAACCCTAACCCTAACCCTAACCCTAACCCTAACCCTAACCCTAACCCTAACCCTAACCCTAACCCTAACCCTAACCCTAACCCTAACCCTAACCCTAACCCTAACCCTAACCCTAACCCTAACCCTAACCCTAACCCTAACCCTAACCCTAACCCTAACCCTAACCCTAACCCTAACCCTAACCCTAACCCTAACCCTAACCCTAACCCTAACCCTAACCCTAACCCTAACCCTAACCCTAACCCTAACCCTAACCCTAACCCTAACCCTAACCCTAACCCTAACCCTAACCCTAACCCTAACCCTAACCCTAACCCTAACCCTAACCCTAACCCTAACCCTAACCCTAACCCTAACCCTAACCCTAACCCTAACCCTAACCCTAACCCTAACCCTAACCCTAACCCTAACCCTAACCCTAACCCTAACCCTAACCCTAACCCTAACCCTAACCCTAACCCTAACCCTAACCCTAACCCTAACCCCTAACCCCTAACCCCTAACCCCTAACCCCTAACCCCTAACCCCTAACCCTAACCCTAACCCTAACCCTAACCCTAACCCTAACCCTAACCCTAACCCTAACCCTAACCCTAACCCTAACCCTAACCCTAACCCTAACCCTAACCCTAACCCTAACCCTAACCCTAACCCTAACCCTAACCCTAACCCTAACCCTAACCCTAACCCTAACCCTAACCCTAACCCTAACCCTAACCCTAACCCTAACCCTAACCCTAACCCTAACCCTAACCCTAACCCTAACCCTAACCCTAACCCTAACCCTAACCCTAACCCTAACCCTAACCCTAACCCTAACCCTAACCCTAACCCTAACCCTAACCCTAACCCTAACCCTAACCCTAACCCTAACCCTAACCCTAACCCTAACCCTAACCCTAACCCTAACCCTAACCCTAACCCTAACCCTAACCCTAACCCTAACCCTAACCCTAACCCTAACCCTAACCCTAACCCTAACCCTAACCCTAACCCTAACCCTAACCCTAACCCTAACCCTAACCCTAACCCTAACCCTAACCCTAACCCTAACCCTAACCCTAACCCTAACCCTAACCCTAACCCTAACCCTAACCCTAACCCTAACCCTAACCCTAACCCTAACCCTAACCCTAACCCTAACCCTAACCCTAACCCTAACCCTAACCCTAACCCTAACCCTAACCCTAACCCTAACCCTAACCCTAACCCTAACCCTAACCCTAACCCTAACCCTAACCCTAACCCTAACCCTAACCCTAACCCTAACCCTAACCCTAACCCTAACCCTAACCCTAACCCTAACCCTAACCCTAACCCTAACCCTAACCCTAACCCTAACCCTAACCCTAACCCTAACCCTAACCCTAACCCTAACCCTAACCCTAACCCTAACCCTAACCCTAACCCTAACCCTAACCCTAACCCTAACCCTAACCCTAACCCTAACCCTAACCCTAACCCTAACCCTAACCCTAACCCTAACCCTAACCCTAACCCTAACCCTAACCCTAACCCTAACCCTAACCCTAACCCTAACCCTAACCCTAACCCTAACCCTAACCCTAACCCTAACCCTAACCCTAACCCTAACCCTAACCCTAACCCTAACCCTAACCCTAACCCTAACCCTAACCCTAACCCTAACCCTAACCCTAACCCTAACCCTAACCCTAACCCTAACCCTAACCCTAACCCTAACCCTAACCCTAACCCTAACCCTAACCCTAACCCTAACCCTAACCCTAACCCTAACCCTAACCCTAACCCTAACCCTAACCCTAACCCTAACCCTAACCCTAACCCTAACCCTAACCCTAACCCTAACCCTAACCCTAACCCTAACCCTAACCCTAACCCTAACCCTAACCCTAACCCTAACCCTAACCCTAACCCTAACCCTAACCCTAACCCTAACCCTAACCCTAACCCTAACCCTAACCCTAACCCTAACCCTAACCCTAACCCTAACCCTAACCCTAACCCTAACCCTAACCCTAACCCTAACCCTAACCCTAACCCTAACCCTAACCCTAACCCTAACCCTAACCCTAACCCTAACCCTAACCCTAACCCTAACCCTAACCCTAACCCTAACCCTAACCCTAACCCTAACCCTAACCCTAACCCTAACCCTAACCCTAACCCTAACCCTAACCCTAACCCTAACCCTAACCCTAACCCTAACCCTAACCCTAACCCTAACCCTAACCCTAACCCTAACCCTAACCCTAACCCTAACCCTAACCCTAACCCTAACCCTAACCCTAACCCTAACCCTAACCCTAACCCTAACCCTAACCCTAACCCTAACCCTAACCCTAACCCTAACCCTAACCCTAACCCTAACCCTAACCCTAACCCTAACCCTAACCCTAACCCTAACCCTAACCCTAACCCTAACCCTAACCCTAACCCTAACCCTAACCCTAACCCTAACCCTAACCCTAACCCTAACCCTAACCCTAACCCTAACCCTAACCCTAACCCTAACCCTAACCCTAACCCTAACCCTAACCCTAACCCTAACCCTAACCCTAACCCTAACCCTAACCCTAACCCTAACCCTAACCCTAACCCTAACCCTAACCCTAACCCTAACCCTAACCCTAACCCTAACCCTAACCCTAACCCTAACCCTAACCCTAACCCTAACCCTAACCCTAACCCTAACCCTAACCCTAACCCTAACCCTAACCCTAACCCTAACCCTAACCCTAACCCTAACCCTAACCCTAACCCTAACCCTAACCCTAACCCTAACCCTAACCCTAACCCTAACCCTAACCCTAACCCTAACCCTAACCCTAACCCTAACCCTAACCCTAACCCTAACCCTAACCCTAACCCTAACCCTAACCCTAACCCTAACCCTAACCCTAACCCTAACCCTAACCCTAACCCTAACCCTAACCCTAACCCTAACCCTAACCCTAACCCTAACCCTAACCCTAACCCTAACCCTAACCCTAACCCTAACCCTAACCCTAACCCTAACCCTAACCCTAACCCTAACCCTAACCCTAACCCTAACCCTAACCCTAACCCTAACCCTAACCCTAACCCTAACCCTAACCCTAACCCTAACCCTAACCCTAACCCTAACCCTAACCCTAACCCTAACCCTAACCCTAACCCTAACCCTAACCCTAACCCTAACCCTAACCCTAACCCTAACCCTAACCCTAACCCTAACCCTAACCCTAACCCTAACCCTAACCCTAACCCTAACCCTAACCCTAACCCTAACCCTAACCCTAACCCTAACCCTAACCCTAACCCTAACCCTAACCCTAACCCTAACCCTAACCCTAACCCTAACCCTAACCCTAACCCTAACCCTAACCCTAACCCTAACCCTAACCCTAACCCTAACCCTAACCCTAACCCTAACCCTAACCCTAACCCTAACCCTAACCCTAACCCTAACCCTAACCCTAACCCTAACCCTAACCCTAACCCTAACCCTAACCCTAACCCTAACCCTAACCCTAACCCTAACCCTAACCCTAACCCTAACCCTAACCCTAACCCTAACCCTAACCCTAACCCTAACCCTAACCCTAACCCTAACCCTAACCCTAACCCTAACCCTAACCCTAACCCTAACCCTAACCCTAACCCTAACCCTAACCCTAACCCTAACCCTAACCCTAACCCTAACCCTAACCCTAACCCTAACCCTAACCCTAACCCTAACCCTAACCCTAACCCTAACCCTAACCCTAACCCTAACCCTAACCCTAACCCTAACCCTAACCCTAACCCTAACCCTAACCCTAACCCTAACCCTAACCCTAACCCTAACCCTAACCCTAACCCTAACCCTAACCCTAACCCTAACCCTAACCCTAACCCTAACCCTAACCCTAACCCTAACCCTAACCCTAACCCTAACCCTAACCCTAACCCTAACCCTAACCCTAACCCTAACCCTAACCCTAACCCTAACCCTAACCCTAACCCTAACCCTAACCCTAACCCTAACCCTAACCCTAACCCTAACCCTAACCCTAACCCTAACCCTAACCCTAACCCTAACCCTAACCCTAACCCTAACCCTAACCCTAACCCTAACCCTAACCCTAACCCTAACCCTAACCCTAACCCTAACCCTAACCCTAACCCTAACCCTAACCCTAACCCTAACCCTAACCCTAACCCTAACCCTAACCCTAACCCTAACCCTAACCCTAACCCTAACCCTAACCCTAACCCTAACCCTAACCCTAACCCTAACCCTAACCCTAACCCTAACCCTAACCCTAACCCTAACCCTAACCCTAACCCTAACCCTAACCCTAACCCTAACCCTAACCCTAACCCTAACCCTAACCCTAACCCTAACCCTAACCCTAACCCTAACCCTAACCCTAACCCTAACCCTAACCCTAACCCTAACCCTAACCCTAACCCTAACCCTAACCCTAACCCTAACCCTAACCCTAACCCTAA
>NC_139461.1:316357500-316362500 GCF_057233095.1 Heloderma suspectum | reverse complement strand
ACAACCTGTCTAAGTACAGCCAGGGCAGGGTCTGGGACTTCTTCACCCAGACCTTCCGCCCGCTATGGGACACCCTAGCCGGACGTTGCTGTGGGCTCACGGAGAACCAACTCGCCCTCGTTCGCTCCCTGGCGCTGGCTGCGTTACGCCGGATCCTGGTGGGGCGCAGGCCTCGTGGCGCGCCCGCCGACTTCCCGGCCTGGCTGGAGGCGGGCAGCCTGGTGCGCACGTTCCAAGATATCCACCGGACGTGGGTCGTCGCCCCGAGCGACGCGCCGGTACTTTTCCTGGCCAGGACCGAGGACTGGTCCTCCTTCGTGTCACAGGCGGACTTCCGTGAGTGGCTGGAGAACGTCATCGGCCTCCTGCGCCAGCGGCAGCGCATCGAGAAGCAGCGGCAGGCGGACGAGGGAGCAATGGCTGGCCGTGCGGCAGAGCGGAGGCCGATGGCAGCGGCGCCGGGCGGAGCGGCGGCAGAGCGCGGCGGTCGAGGGCGAGATGACGCGGAGCGTCCAGCGACGGCACGGCTGGCGCGACCGACGGGGACAGCGCCGCGGGCGGCCCAATCGGAGGTGCCGCCCACGGCGGCCGGTGAGTCTCTGGGCTCCGGGGAGCGGGAGGATGACCTGGGAGGTCCGGGTGGCAGCGGCGGAGAGTGCGGCGAGCCGGCGGGCCCGTTCAAAGCCCCGGGAAGGCCGCCCTCGGCCGCGGGTTCGAGGAAACGAGGGGAGACGCGCCTCGGCAGCGCCGGCTCTGCGGCGGAGGAGGACTCGGCCAAGAAGCGGCCCAGGAAGGGTCCTGGGCGGGCCTCCGGGTCAGGAGCGAGCAGCGGCGCCGGAGTCACAGGGGCACGGCAAGCGGGACGGGCTGCCTCAGACACGGAGCAGGAGCAGGAGGGGGGGCTCCGGGGAGAGGCCGGTCTGTCCCCAGGTACTGCCGTGCCTGTTGCTGTGCCTCCTGCAGGTGCTCGGAACGGCGGCAGAGATGGCGGCGCTAGGCGGAACTCCGCGACCCCGAGGGACGAGGCCACGGCCGGGACGGCAGCGTCGGCAGCTCAGCGGGAACAGCGGACGGCGGCGAACGGCGGGACGCGCTCCTACGCCTCGGTGGCCGGCAACGCGCGTGCAGAGCGGCGCGGCGGGCGCCGTGGAGGTGGTGGCGGCAGCGGCACAGGGGACGCCTTTCCCTGGGATGAGGACGGCGAGGAGGAGGATGAGGAGGGCTACCTGGGCCGCCTGCTCGACGGCCTGTCGGACGGGTCGGGCGCGAGGAGCAGAGACCCGTGGCGGCGCTACGTTGTGCGCTTCCGCTACCGGGGGGCTGACCTGGAAGACACGCGGGACTACCTGGCCTCGGTCCTCCTGCTGGAGACTTTGGCCTTCGACAGGGCGGATGTGGTGGCCCTCATTCAACTTCCAGGCTCGCGTGAGACGGACGTCTGCCTGGCGTCCGAGAACGCCTACCGCCGCTTTTGGGTGGGCTGCAAAGCGGCGCAGCGCGCCAACCCGGCCCTGCTGGCGGACTTTGAGGTGGTGCCGCTCTTCCGGGGTGACACGAAGGTCCTGACCGTCATCTTCAGGACCTCTGCCATCCCGGAGGAGGACGTGACTCTCTGGGTGTCACGCTATGCAAAAATACTCATGGGACCTGACAAGAAGCGTGACCGGCACGGTTTTTGGACTGGGGAATACCGTTGCGTAGTCGCCTTCAAGGGGGAGGAGACGGGAGGAGGCCGCATCCCAAAGTACTTCTACCTGGGGGCGGAGAGGGGCATCACACGGTACAGCGGCCAGCCGCCGGCGTGCTTCCAGTGCGGCTCCTACGGCCACCGGCGGCGGAACTGCACCACGCCGCTGTGCTCGCGGTGCGGCGTCCGCGGACACGCAACGGCCGCCTGCCAGGCCAGCATCCGCTGCAACCTGTGCGAGGAGCCCGGGCACACCTACTTTTGGTGTCCGCGTGCCCAGTACAACCGGGAGGACGAGGAGCGGTGGGGTGCGGCGAACAGGGCCGCCCAGGCGGGGCGGGAGCGTGCAGAGGCACAGGCCTGGCATCAAGCGCAACAGAGACGGCGGGAAGGGGAGGCGCAAGGTGTGAGGCCGGGGGCTCCGGACAGGGCCCGCGCCCAAGAGTCAAAGGCCCGGGGGGGCGCTGGCAACCAGGGGGAGGAGGGCGCCGACTGGCGGACGGTCACCCGCCGGCCGGCAGGAAAGAAAGGCAGGACCCCGGATGCCGGAGTTGCAGGCGCCGCGCCACGGGCTACAGGCGTGGAGGTGTGGCGGGCACAAAACACCGTGTTACAGACATGCAACGCCTTCAGACTCCTCGGGGAAGGTGAGTGGCAAGGGCCAGGCCAACGCCTACATGCCGACAACGACCCTGGTCTAGAAGAGGACCGGCAAGGGGGGAGCGCGGCCGAAGAGCAGACGGCAACCAAGGAGGGGCAGGCAGGCGGGGAAGACGCCTCTCCGCCGCCAGTGCAGCCGCTCCCGCCGCGAGAGCAGCAGCCCGAGGATGCGCAGCGGGCCCGGAAGATGAAGAGGCGGCGGCGGGGAGGGGGTGCCGCGACGGAGTCGGGGACCCCAAGCGTGGGTACAGCCCCGGTGGGGAGGGATAGAGAGGGCCGGCCGTCGCAGAAGACACCCGACTTGCCCACCGACCCCGAACTATCAGCAGACCTGTCAGTTGTCCCGCCAACTGGCCCCAACACCGTACTACAAGCGCGGAGTGAGCAACAGGACGGGACTGACCCCAACGGCGAGCTGGATGAAAGGCAGGACTTTACGTGCATGGTGGAGGTCGGCTCAGGAGCAGTGACAGCTCCCGCCATGGATGGAACAGGAAACATCGTGCGAGGCTGCCCGGGAGGCCGGAGGCGACCAGAAAAAGAAATCAGGGCACCGGACAGTAGGTCGACGGAGAGTGCGGTGGAGGACACCGGGGATGAGCTCGCCCTGGTCCCGTACGCCCTCTCCCCAGAGCACAGTGCGCCTCCGCCCTGGGAGTCACCCGGACCCCCCCACGCGTGCCCGGATGCGCGACCTGGTGAGGCTACACCTCCGGCTTGGCCTCCGGAGGGGGTAGGGAAGTCTGCGGCCGCCGCAACCGCCGCAACCCCCTGAACGCCATGACTGCGCTACGCCTCGCGACGTGGAACGCTAGGGGCTTGCGCTCGTGGCGCAGGGCGGAGGAGATCCTGCCAACCCTGGCAGCGCTGGCGCAGGATGTGCTCATCTTGCAGGAGCTGCACTTCACCAACGAGCAGCAGCGGAGCCGAGCACAGCGGCTCTGGACCGCCGGGCCGTCGGTGTGGTCCTACGACGGCGAGGAAGGCTCGGCGGGCGTGGCGCTGCTCTTCCGCTCGCGGGCCGACCTCGCCATCGACGGAGTCGTGGAAGCGGTGCCGGGGAGGCTGCTGGTGGCGGACCTGACGCTGCGGAGCGTATCGGTGAGCGGGACGGCGGAGGAGCGTGCCTTCCGCATCTGCGGGCTCTACGCCCCCGTACAGGCCACACGGCGGCGGGCTTTCTGGGCACATCTGCGGAACGCGTGCCACACGCGTCGTTGCCTGCTCGTGGCCGGGGATTTTAACAACCGCTCCCGGCTCTCAGACCGCAGCGCGTACGTGGGCGGGGTGCGCACGGCGGGCGAGGCCGAGCGCCCGCTGCATGGTGGCGGCGCCCCGCTGCTGCCAGACGAGCGTGAGCTGGAGCGCTTCCTGGCACAGGCCGGACTGGCGGACAAGGCACGCGAGGCCCCTAACGCGCTCGACTTCTTCCCAGTAGGGTGCCGGAGGGCGTACGCAGGCAGTTATCCGCCCGTCGGGGACGGTGCCGCTGCACGCTACACGTTCTACCACCCGTGCTTTGCCAGCCGCGTGGACCGGGTACGCGCACCGGAGAGTGTCTACGTACAGCGTTGCGCCGTGACCATCACCCCGTGGTCCGACCACGGGATACTGCGCCTAGAGCTGGCTGTGGGCGAAGTCTTCCCGAGGGGGCGACCCCTTTGGCGCCTGCGCCCGGAGGCGCTTCAGCGGGAGGAGTGCCGCGCGCTGGTAGCGACCACGCTGGCATGCCTGCTGTCGCTGCGCACGGCGGGCCTATACAGGGATGCGGCCCCGCTGGAGTGGTGGGAGCGAGTCAAGCGAGAGGTGCGGCAGCGGTGCCGGCGGCAGGAGCGGGCGGCCTACTCCGCAGAGACACGCCGCTACCACGATGCCGTCTACCACTTCCTACAGTGCCACGCGCGTGCCGGGCGCGGCCAGCCTGTCGACACCAAGGTCCTGACACAGGCGCGGGAGAGCATCGCGCATTACCAGCGCGAGCGCTGGGACCGGCGGCGCCGGGCCAAGGTGTGCCGCACGCGTGGTGGCAGCGTAGATGTTGACGAGTGGGCGAAGACCAGGGGCGGTGGCGCAAGCCCACCGGCAGCCATCCAAGGGCTGCGCAGGACGGAGGCGGACGGCGTCAGCACGAGCCCGGGAGAGATGCTCCAGGTCGTTGAGGATTTCTATGGCGCCCTTTTTGCAAAGAAGACCCAGATCGCTGCCAACCAAAGCGAGGCCTTCCTGCACGCCATCGATGCGATGCCCGGCGATGGCGGGAGGCGGGGCTGGCGCAGCCTGTGTGAGGGCCTGAACGAGGAGGACGCACGCGGCCTGGTGGCACCCATCGCCGAGGAAGAGGTGGCGGCGGCCATCGCGCGCGGGCGCAGCCGCTCTGCGCCAGGCCCCGATGGCCTCGGCTGGGCCTTCTACAAGAAATTCCGTGCCTGGCTGGCACGCCCCCTGGCGGAAGTCTTCACGGCGTGCCTGGCACAGGACCGGACTAGCGTGACTTTTGGCGAGGGCACGCTCGTCCTCTTCCCCAAGCGCGGAGACCTGACGCTGCTCAAGAACTGGCGCCCCATCGTGCTGACCAACGTTGACTACCGCGTGCTGGCAGCAGTGCTCAACGCACGGCTGGCGGCCGTGGCCGGGAAGATCGTGGTGCGTGCGC
>NC_139461.1:316347500-316352500 GCF_057233095.1 Heloderma suspectum | reverse complement strand
TCCGCCAGCAGTTCGGGACGGACTTTGGGTCGTCGGTGGAGGAGGAGACGGACATGAGCCGGGGCCTGCCGGCGCTCCGCTCCTCCTCCGGAGGCAGCGGAGGCGGCTCGCGCGAGTTCCGGATCCTCCAGCGGTGGACGGAAGCTCTCCACACGCCGCTGGCCAGAGTCCATGAGCTCGTGGTGCCGGCAACGTTTGACCGATATGACCTGCTGCGCCTCTGGGGCTACGTGGTCGCCCGCATCGCCCTCCCCGCGGTGCCGACCAACAACCTGTCTAAGTACAGCCAGGGCAGGGTCTGGGACTTCTTCACCCAGACCTTCCGCCCGCTATGGGACACCCTAGCCGGACGTTGCTGTGGGCTCACGGAGAACCAACTCGCCCTCGTTCGCTCCCTGGCGCTGGCTGCGTTACGCCGGATCCTGGTGGGGCGCAGGCCTCGTGGCGCGCCCGCCGACTTCCCGGCCTGGCTGGAGGCGGGCAGCCTGGTGCGCACGTTCCAAGATATCCACCGGACGTGGGTCGTCGCCCCGAGCGACGCGCCGGTACTTTTCCTGGCCAGGACCGAGGACTGGTCCTCCTTCGTGTCACAGGCGGACTTCCGTGAGTGGCTGGAGAACGTCATCGGCCTCCTGCGCCAGCGGCAGCGCATCGAGAAGCAGCGGCAGGCGGACGAGGGAGCAATGGCTGGCCGTGCGGCAGAGCGGAGGCCGATGGCAGCGGCGCCGGGCGGAGCGGCGGCAGAGCGCGGCGGTCGAGGGCGAGATGACGCGGAGCGTCCAGCGACGGCACGGCTGGCGCGACCGACGGGGACAGCGCCGCGGGCGGCCCAATCGGAGGTGCCGCCCACGGCGGCCGGTGAGTCTCTGGGCTCCGGGGAGCGGGAGGATGACCTGGGAGGTCCGGGTGGCAGCGGCGGAGAGTGCGGCGAGCCGGCGGGCCCGTTCAAAGCCCCGGGAAGGCCGCCCTCGGCCGCGGGTTCGAGGAAACGAGGGGAGACGCGCCTCGGCAGCGCCGGCTCTGCGGCGGAGGAGGACTCGGCCAAGAAGCGGCCCAGGAAGGGTCCTGGGCGGGCCTCCGGGTCAGGAGCGAGCAGCGGCGCCGGAGTCACAGGGGCACGGCAAGCGGGACGGGCTGCCTCAGACACGGAGCAGGAGCAGGAGGGGGGGCTCCGGGGAGAGGCCGGTCTGTCCCCAGGTACTGCCGTGCCTGTTGCTGTGCCTCCTGCAGGTGCTCGGAACGGCGGCAGAGATGGCGGCGCTAGGCGGAACTCCGCGACCCCGAGGGACGAGGCCACGGCCGGGACGGCAGCGTCGGCAGCTCAGCGGGAACAGCAGACGGCGGCGAACGGCGGGACGCGCTCCTACGCCTCGGTGGCCGGCAACGCGCGTGCAGAGCGGCGCGGCGGGCGCCGTGGAGGTGGTGGCGGCAGCGGCACAGGGGACGCCTTTCCCTGGGATGAGGACGGCGAGGAGGAGGATGAGGAGGGCTACCTGGGCCGCCTGCTCGACGGCCTGTCGGACGGGTCGGGCGCGAGGAGCAGAGACCCGTGGCGGCGCTACGTTGTGCGCTTCCGCTACCGGGGGGCTGACCTGGAAGACACGCGGGACTACCTGGCCTCGGTCCTCCTGCTGGAGACTTTGGCCTTCGACAGGGCGGATGTGGTGGCCCTCATTCAACTTCCAGGCTCGCGTGAGACGGACGTCTGCCTGGCGTCCGAGAACGCCTACCGCCGCTTTTGGGTGGGCTGCAAAGCGGCGCAGCGCGCCAACCCGGCCCTGCTGGCGGACTTTGAGGTGGTGCCGCTCTTCCGGGGTGACACGAAGGTCCTGACCGTCATCTTCAGGACCTCTGCCATCCCGGAGGAGGACGTGACTCTCTGGGTGTCACGCTATGCAAAAATACTCATGGGACCTGACAAGAAGCGTGACAGGCACGGTTTTTGGACTGGGGAATACCGTTGCGTAGTCGCCTTCAAGGGGGAGGAGACGGGAGGAGGCCGCATCCCAAAGTACTTCTACCTGGGGGCGGAGAGGGGCATCACACGGTACAGCGGCCAGCCGCCGGCGTGCTTCCAGTGCGGCTCCTACGGCCACCGGCGGCGGAACTGCACCACGCCGCTGTGCTCGCGGTGCGGCGTCCGCGGACACGCAACGGCCGCCTGCCAGGCCAGCATCCGCTGCAACCTGTGCGAGGAGCCCGGGCACACCTACTTTTGGTGTCCGCGTGCCCAGTACAACCGGGAGGACGAGGAGCGGTGGGGTGCGGCGAACAGGGCCGCCCAGGCGGGGCGGGAGCGTGCAGAGGCACAGGCCTGGCATCAAGCGCAACAGAGACGGCGGGAAGGGGAGGCGCAAGGTGTGAGGCCGGGGGCTCCGGACAGGGCCCGCGCCCAAGAGTCAAAGGCCCGGGGGGGCGCTGGCAACCAGGGGGAGGAGGGCGCCGACTGGCAGACGGTCACCCGCCGGCCGGCAGGAAAGAAAGGCAGGACCCCGGATGCCGGGGTTGCAGGCGCCGCGCCACGGGCTACAGGCGTGGAGGTGTGGCGGGCACAAAACACCGTGTTACAGACATGCAACGCCTTCAGACTCCTCGGGGAAGGTGAGTGGCAAGGGCCAGGCCAACGCCTACATGCCGACAACGACCCTGGTCTAGAAGAGGACCGGCAAGGGGGGAGCGCGGCCGAAGAGCAGACGGCAACCAAGGAGGGGCAGGCAGGCGGGGAAGACGCCTCTCCGCCGCCAGTGCAGCCGCTCCCGCCGCGAGAGCAGGAGCCCGAGGATGCGCAGCGGGCCCGGAAGATGAAGAGGCGGCGGCGGGGAGGGGGTGCCGCGACGGAGTCGGGGACCCCAAGCGTGGGTACAGCCCCGGTGGGGAGGGATAGAGAGGGCCGGCCGTCGCAGAAGACACCCGACTTGCCCACCGACCCCGAACTATCAGCAGACCTGTCAGTTGTCCCGCCAACTGGCCCCAACACCGTACTACAAGCGCGGAGTGAGCAACAGGACGGGACTGACCCCAACGGCGAGCTGGATGAAAGGCAGGACTTTACGTGCATGGTGGAGGTCGGCTCAGGAGCAGTGACAGCTCCCGCCATGGATGGAACAGGAAACATCGTGCGAGGCTGCCCGGGAGGCCGGAGGCGACCAGAAAAAGAAATCAGGGCACCGGACAGTAGGTCGACGGAGAGTGCGGTGGAGGACACCGGGGATGAGCTCGCCCTGGTCCCGTACGCCCTCTCCCCAGAGCACAGTGCGCCTCCGCCCTGGGAGTCACCCGGACCCCCCCACGCGTGCCCGGATGCGCGACCTGGTGAGGCTACACCTCCGGCTTGGCCTCCGGAGGGGGTAGGGAAGTCTGCGGCCGCCGCAACCCCCTGAACGCCATGACTGCGCTACGCCTCGCGACGTGGAACGCTAGGGGCTTGCGCTCGTGGCGCAGGGCGGAGGAGATCCTGCCAACCCTGGCAGCGCTGGCGCAGGACGTGCTCATCTTGCAGGAGCTGCACTTCACCAACGAGCAGCAGCGGAGCCGAGCACAGCGGCTCTGGACCGCCGGGCCGTCGGTGTGGTCCTACGACGGCGAGGAAGGCTCGGCGGGCGTGGCGCTGCTCTTCCGCTCGCGGGCCGACCTCGCCATCGACGGAGTCGTGGAAGCGGTGCCGGGGAGGCTGCTGGTGGCGGACCTGACGCTGCGGAGCGTATCGGCGAGCGGGACGGCGGAGGAGCGTGCCTTCCGCATCTGCGGGCTCTACGCCCCCGTACAGGCCGCACGGCGGCGGGCTTTCTGGGCACATCTGCGGAACGCGTGCCACACGCGTCGTTGCCTGCTCGTGGCCGGGGATTTTAACAACCGCTCCCGGCTCTCAGACCGCAGCGCGTACGTGGGCGGGGTGCGCACGGCGGGCGAGGCCGAGCGCCCGCTGCATGGTGGCGGCGCCCCGCTGCTGCCAGACGAGCGTGAGCTGGAGCGCTTCCTGGCACAGGCCGGACTGGCGGACAAGGCACGCGAGGCCCCTAACGCGCTCGACTTCTTCCCAGTAGGGTGCCGGAGGGCGTACGCAGGCAGTTATCCGCCCGTCGGGGACGGTGCCGCTGCACGCTACACGTTCTACCACCCGTGCTTTGCCAGCCGCGTGGACCGGGTACGCGCACCGGAGAGTGTCTACGTACAGCGTTGCGCCGTGACCATCACCCCGTGGTCCGACCACGGGATACTGCGCCTAGAGCTGGCTGTGGGCGAAGTCTTCCCGAGGGGGCGACCCCTTTGGCGCCTGCGCCCGGAGGCGCTTCAGCGGGAGGAGTGCCGCGCGCTGGTAGCGACCACGCTGGCGTGCCTGCTGTCGCTGCGCACGGCGGGCCTATACAGGGATGCGGCCCCGCTGGAGTGGTGGGAGCGAGTCAAGCGAGAGGTGCGGCAGCGGTGCCGGCGGCAGGAGCGGGCGGCCTACTCCGCAGAGACACGCCGCTACCACGATGCCGTCTACCACTTCCTACAGTGCCACGCGCGTGCCGGGCGCGGCCAGCCTGTCGACACCAAGGTCCTGACACAGGCGCGGGAGAGCATCGCGCATTACCAGCGCGAGCGCTGGGACCGGCGGCGCCGGGCCAAGGTGTGCCGCACGCGTGGTGGCAGCGTAGATGTTGACGAGTGGGCGAAGACCAGGGGCGGTGGCGCAAGCCCACCGGCAGCCATCCAAGGGCTGCGCAGGACGGAGGCGGACGGCGTCAGCACGAGCCCGGGAGAGATGCTCCAGGTCGTTGAGGATTTCTATGGCGCCCTTTTTGCAAAGAAGACCCAGATCGCTGCCAACCAAAGCGAGGCCTTCCTGCACGCCATCGATGCGATGCCCGGCGATGGCGGGAGGCGGGGCTGGCGCAGCCTGTGTGAGGGCCTGAACGAGGAGGACGCACGCGGCCTGGTGGCACCCATCGCCGAGGAAGAGGTGGCGGCGGCCATCGCGCGCGGGCGCAGCCGCTCTGCGCCAGGCCCCGATGGCC
>NC_139461.1:316315000-316322500 GCF_057233095.1 Heloderma suspectum | reverse complement strand
CCTCACCCTCACCCTCACCCTAACCCTAACCCTAACCCTAACCCTAACCCTAACCCTAACCCTCTAGCCCTAGCCCTCTAGCCCTAGCCCTCTAGCCCTAGCCCTCTAGCCCTAGCCCCAACCCTAACCCCAACCCTAACCCTAACCCTAACCCTAACCCTAACCCTAACCCTAACCCTGCCTCTCGAAGGGAGAGGGTGTGTTTGTTTGGAGCTCCTGCGAGTCCCAACAAACAATTAGCTGGAACTTTAAAACCAGCTCGTCTGCCAGCACCCCGCTTGCTGGGGAGTCTGGGGGAGTCCTCCGGGCACCCGGGGGTGCGGTCATGGACCCCCTCGGAGGGGGGGTCCCCCGGAAAAACTTTCTGGAAGGGACCCCCCCTGTACAGCTCCTGGAGTATCGGGAGAGCTGCAGGCCTACAAAAATGGCTGCTGCTGCGGCTGCTGCAGTGCTGCTGGAGGAGGAGGTAGGAGAAGCGGCTTTTGTACCGGCAGGAGGGGGCCCCCGCTGCATGGAGGAGTCACTGAGGGGTGCAGGACAGTGGGGGGCATGCCCAGAGGGCTCGGGGGGCCCTGGGACGCCCCTGGAATGTTGTGAGGGGGGGCTGGAGCCGGTGGACCTCGAAAGTAGGCCTCAGGCAGCCAGGCTCTCAGCATTAGCTGGCTGGAGCCTTGCTGATGGGCAGCACTCGGAGGCAGTGGCCTGGGCTGCTACTGGCAGTAAGGAGGCAGCGGGGGCTGTGCTGGCCCTGGCTGCAGTGGGGGCCGAGCAAGAGGCCGTTCTCGGAACAACAGCCGAGGGGCTTGGAGAGGAGAGCGTGGAGGGGGAGCAGGCGGGCCCGCAACGCTCTGGGAGGCGCGCTGCCTACCTCGCGCTGTATGAGAGGGTGCGCCCCTGGGCGGAAGGCACCGAGAGGGGAGAGCGGCTGCAGAAGCTGGTGGGCCAGATGGCCGCCCAGCAGGAGCGCCTGGCGGAGCTGGAGGAAATGACGGAGGCGGAGCGGCGGGCCCATGGGCTGGAGGGATTCAGGCGAGAGAAGTCCATGCTCTGGCGATCCCTGCGCGACCTGGAGAGGCGCTGCGATGCCCTCGCGCTCCGTTTCGGGGTGCGGCGCCGCCGGGGAGGTGAAGGGGACGCCTGGGAGTGTGTGGAGAGTCCGGACCGAGCCGGGCGCTCGCCCGGGTCTGACTCCGACTATGCAGGCCAGGAGGCGGAGGGTGGAGACGGGAGAGCCCGCTCCCCGATCAAGCATGCCGCCCTAGGTTGGGTGGGCGGTGCGGTGACACGGGGCCCATCGCCCTCGCCACTGCTGGAGGCAGGGAGGGAGGCGTTAGAGCCCGGAAATGCCCGCGTGTGCTGCAGTGGAGGGCCCCGGGTGGGAGACAGAGAGGGCCTGGTCCTGTCAGAGGGCGGCACCAGCCTCGCGGCGGTGGCGCAGCCTCGGTCCCAGGGAAATGGTGTGAGGGACAGGCACGGCGCACGAAGGCGCTTACCCTGGGAGAGCAGCTCAGGGGATGGCAGCAGCGAGAAGAGCAGCCGCAGCAGCAGCCAGGAGCGCGGCAGCGGGGAGCCGGGCAAAGAGCTCCTGGGCGGCCGCGTCGACGCAGACTTCCTCCGCCAGCAGTTCGGGACGGACTTTGGGTCGTCGGTGGAGGAGGAGACGGACATGAGCCGGGGCCTGCCGGCGCTCCGCTCCTCCTCCGGAGGCAGCGGAGGCGGCTCGCGCGAGTTCCGGATCCTCCAGCGGTGGACGGAAGCTCTCCACACGCCGCTGGCCAGAGTCCATGAGCTCGTGGTGCCGGCAACGTTTGACCGATATGACCTGCTGCGCCTCTGGGGCTACGTGGTCGCCCGCATCGCCCTCCCCGCGGTGCCGACCAACAACCTGTCTAAGTACAGCCAGGGCAGGGTCTGGGACTTCTTCACCCAGACCTTCCGCCCGCTATGGGACACCCTAGCCGGACGTTGCTGTGGGCTCACGGAGAACCAACTCGCCCTCGTTCGCTCCCTGGCGCTGGCTGCGTTACGCCGGATCCTGGTGGGGCGCAGGCCTCGTGGCGCGCCCGCCGACTTCCCGGCCTGGCTGGAGGCGGGCAGCCTGGTGCGCACGTTCCAAGATATCCACCGGACGTGGGTCGTCGCCCCGAGCGACGCGCCGGTACTTTTCCTGGCCAGGACCGAGGACTGGTCCTCCTTCGTGTCACAGGCGGACTTCCGTGAGTGGCTGGAGAACGTCATCGGCCTCCTGCGCCAGCGGCAGCGCATCGAGAAGCAGCGGCAGGCGGACGAGGGAGCAATGGCTGGCCGTGCGGCAGAGCGGAGGCCGATGGCAGCGGCGCCGGGCGGAGCGGCGGCAGAGCGCGGCGGTCGAGGGCGAGATGACGCGGAGCGTCCAGCGACGGCACGGCTGGCGCGACCGACGGGGACAGCGCCGCGGGCGGCCCAATCGGAGGTGCCGCCCACGGCGGCCGGTGAGTCTCTGGGCTCCGGGGAGCGGGAGGATGACCTGGGAGGTCCGGGTGGCAGCGGCGGAGAGTGCGGCGAGCCGGCGGGCCCGTTCAAAGCCCCGGGAAGGCCGCCCTCGGCCGCGGGTTCGAGGAAACGAGGGGAGACGCGCCTCGGCAGCGCCGGCTCTGCGGCGGAGGAGGACTCGGCCAAGAAGCGGCCCAGGAAGGGTCCTGGGCGGGCCTCCGGGTCAGGAGCGAGCAGCGGCGCCGGAGTCACAGGGGCACGGCAAGCGGGACGGGCTGCCTCAGACACGGAGCAGGAGCAGGAGGGGGGGCTCCGGGGAGAGGCCGGTCTGTCCCCAGGTACTGCCGTGCCTGTTGCTGTGCCTCCTGCAGGTGCTCGGAACGGCGGCAGAGATGGCGGCGCTAGGCGGAACTCCGCGACCCCGAGGGACGAGGCCACGGCCGGGACGGCAGCGTCGGCAGCTCAGCGGGAACAGCGGACGGCAGCGAACGGCGGGACGCGCTCCTACGCCTCGGTGGCCGGCAACGCGCGTGCAGAGCGGCGCGGCGGGCGCCGTGGAGGTGGTGGCGGCAGCGGCACAGGGGACGCCTTTCCCTGGGATGAGGACGGCGAGGAGGAGGATGAGGAGGGCTACCTGGGCCGCCTGCTCGACGGCCTGTCGGACGGGTCGGGCGCGAGGAGCAGAGACCCGTGGCGGCGCTACGTTGTGCGCTTCCGCTACCGGGGGGCTGACCTGGAAGACACGCGGGACTACCTGGCCTCGGTCCTCCTGCTGGAGACTTTGGCCTTCGACAGGGCGGATGTGGTGGCCCTCATTCAACTTCCAGGCTCGCGTGAGACGGACGTCTGCCTGGCGTCCGAGAACGCCTACCGCCGCTTTTGGGTGGGCTGCAAAGCGGCGCAGCGCGCCAACCCGGCCCTGCTGGCGGACTTTGAGGTGGTGCCGCTCTTCCGGGGTGACACGAAGGTCCTGACCGTCATCTTCAGGACCTCTGCCATCCCGGAGGAGGACGTGACTCTCTGGGTGTCACGCTATGCAAAAATACTCATGGGACCTGACAAGAAGCGTGACCGGCACGGTTTTTGGACTGGGGAATACCGTTGCGTAGTCGCCTTCAAGGGGGAGGAGACGGGAGGAGGCCGCATCCCAAAGTACTTCTACCTGGGGGCGGAGAGGGGCATCACACGGTACAGCGGCCAGCCGCCGGCGTGCTTCCAGTGCGGCTCCTACGGCCACCGGCGGCGGAACTGCACCACGCCGCTGTGCTCGCGGTGCGGCGTCCGCGGACACGCAACGGCCGCCTGCCAGGCCAGCATCCGCTGCAACCTGTGCGAGGAGCCCGGGCACACCTACTTTTGGTGTCCGCGTGCCCAGTACAACCGGGAGGACGAGGAGCGGTGGGGTGCGGCGAACAGGGCCGCCCAGGCGGGGCGGGAGCGTGCAGAGGCACAGGCCTGGCATCAAGCGCAACAGAGACGGCGGGAAGGGGAGGCGCAAGGTGTGAGGCCGGGGGCTCCGGACAGGGCCCGCGCCCAAGAGTCAAAGGCCCGGGGGGGCGCTGGCAACCAGGGGGAGGAGGGCGCCGACTGGCGGACGGTCACCCGCCGGCCGGCAGGAAAGAAAGGCAGGACCCCGGATGCCGGAGTTGCAGGCGCCGCGCCACGGGCTACAGGCGTGGAGGTGTGGCGGGCACAAAACACCGTGTTACAGACATGCAACGCCTTCAGACTCCTCGGGGAAGGTGAGTGGCAAGGGCCAGGCCAACGCCTACATGCCGACAACGACCCTGGTCTAGAAGAGGACCGGCAAGGGGGGAGCGCGGCCGAAGAGCAGACGGCAACCAAGGAGGGGCAGGCAGGCGGGGAAGACGCCTCTCCGCCGCCAGTGCAGCCGCTCCCGCCGCGAGAGCAGCAGCCCGAGGATGCGCAGCGGGCCCGGAAGATGAAGAGGCGGCGGCGGGGAGGGGGTGCCGCGACGGAGTCGGGGACCCCAAGCGTGGGTACAGCCCCGGTGGGGAGGGATAGAGAGGGCCGGCCGTCGCAGAAGACACCCGACTTGCCCACCGACCCCGAACTATCAGCAGACCTGTCAGTTGTCCCGCCAACTGGCCCCAACACCGTACTACAAGCGCGGAGTGAGCAACAGGACGGGACTGACCCCAACGGCGAGCTGGATGAAAGGCAGGACTTTACGTGCATGGTGGAGGTCGGCTCAGGAGCAGTGACAGCTCCCGCCATGGATGGAACAGGAAACATCGTGCGAGGCTGCCCGGGAGGCCGGAGGCGACCAGAAAAAGAAATCAGGGCACCGGACAGTAGGTCGACGGAGAGTGCGGTGGAGGACACCGGGGATGAGCTCGCCCTGGTCCCGTACGCCCTCTCCCCAGAGCACAGTGCGCCTCCGCCCTGGGAGTCACCCGGACCCCCCCACGCGTGCCCGGATGCGCGACCTGGTGAGGCTACACCTCCGGCTTGGCCTCCGGAGGGGGTAGGGAAGTCTGCGGCCGCCGCAACCGCCGCAACCCCCTGAACGCCATGACTGCGCTACGCCTCGCGACGTGGAACGCTAGGGGCTTGCGCTCGTGGCGCAGGGCGGAGGAGATCCTGCCAACCCTGGCAGCGCTGGCGCAGGATGTGCTCATCTTGCAGGAGCTGCACTTCACCAACGAGCAGCAGCGGAGCCGAGCACAGCGGCTCTGGACCGCCGGGCCGTCGGTGTGGTCCTACGACGGCGAGGAAGGCTCGGCGGGCGTGGCGCTGCTCTTCCGCTCGCGGGCCGACCTCGCCATCGACGGAGTCGTGGAAGCGGTGCCGGGGAGGCTGCTGGTGGCGGACCTGACGCTGCGGAGCGTATCGGTGAGCGGGACGGCGGAGGAGCGTGCCTTCCGCATCTGCGGGCTCTACGCCCCCGTACAGGCCACACGGCGGCGGGCTTTCTGGGCACATCTGCGGAACGCGTGCCACACGCGTCGTTGCCTGCTCGTGGCCGGGGATTTTAACAACCGCTCCCGGCTCTCAGACCGCAGCGCGTACGTGGGCGGGGTGCGCACGGCGGGCGAGGCCGAGCGCCCGCTGCATGGTGGCGGCGCCCCGCTGCTGCCAGACGAGCGTGAGCTGGAGCGCTTCCTGGCACAGGCCGGACTGGCGGACAAGGCACGCGAGGCCCCTAACGCGCTCGACTTCTTCCCAGTAGGGTGCCGGAGGGCGTACGCAGGCAGTTATCCGCCCGTCGGGGACGGTGCCGCTGCACGCTACACGTTCTACCACCCGTGCTTTGCCAGCCGCGTGGACCGGGTACGCGCACCGGAGAGTGTCTACGTACAGCGTTGCGCCGTGACCATCAC
Organism: Heloderma suspectum; assembly: GCF_057233095.1. Classification (NCBI taxonomy): domain Eukaryota; kingdom Metazoa; phylum Chordata; class Lepidosauria; order Squamata; family Helodermatidae; genus Heloderma; species Heloderma suspectum. The sequence continues at coordinate 316,316,684 of NC_139461.1, read as the reverse complement.
CCCGTGGTCCGACCACGGGATACTGCGCCTAGAGCTGGCTGTGGGCGAAGTCTTCCCGAGGGGGCGACCCCTTTGGCGCCTGCGCCCGGAGGCGCTTCAGCGGGAGGAGTGCCGCGCGCTGGTAGCGACCACGCTGGCGTGCCTGCTGTCGCTGCGCACGGCGGGCCTATACAGGGATGCGGCCCCGCTGGAGTGGTGGGAGCGAGTCAAGCGAGAGGTGCGGCAGCGGTGCCGGCGGCAGGAGCGGGCGGCCTACTCCGCAGAGACACGCCGCTACCACGATGCCGTCTACCACTTCCTACAGTGCCACGCGCGTGCCGGGCGCGGCCAGCCTGTCGACACCAAGGTCCTGACACAGGCGCGGGAGAGCATCGCGCATTACCAGCGCGAGCGCTGGGACCGGCGGCGCCGGGCCAAGGTGTGCCGCACGCGTGGTGGCAGCGTAGATGTTGACGAGTGGGCGAAGACCAGGGGCGGTGGCGCAAGCCCACCGGCAGCCATCCAAGGGCTGCGCAGGACGGAGGCGGACGGCGTCAGCACGAGCCCGGGAGAGATGCTCCAGGTCGTTGAGGATTTCTATGGCGCCCTTTTTGCAAAGAAGACCCAGATCGCTGCCAACCAAAGCGAGGCCTTCCTGCACGCCATCGATGCGATGCCCGGCGATGGCGGGAGGCGGGGCTGGCGCAGCCTGTGTGAGGGCCTGAACGAGGAGGACGCACGCGGCCTGGTGGCACCCATCGCCGAGGAAGAGGTGGCGGCGGCCATCGCGCGCGGGCGCAGCCGCTCTGCGCCAGGCCCCGATGGCCTCGGCTGGGCCTTCTACAAGAAATTCCGTGCCTGGCTGGCACGCCCCCTGGCGGAAGTCTTCACGGCGTGCCTGGCACAGGACCGGACTAGCGTGACTTTTGGCGAGGGCACGCTCGTCCTCTTCCCCAAGCGCGGAGACCTGACGCTGCTCAAGAACTGGCGCCCCATCGTGCTGACCAACGTTGACTACCGCGTGCTGGCAGCAGTGCTCAACGCACGGCTGGCGGCCGTGGCCGGGAAGATCGTGGTGCGTGCGCAGACCAGCGCGGTGCCGGGGCGCGCCATGCAGGACTCGCTCTGCGCACTACGTGAAGTCTTCCAGCTAGCACGCATGGGCCAGTGGCGCGGGCTGCTGCTCCAGCTGGACCAGGAGAAGGCCTTCGACAACGTACACCATGCCTTCCTGTGGGCGGCGCTGCGCTGGAAGGGCGTGCCCGAGACCTTTGTAGGCTATGTGCGACTGCTGTACCACGGCGCGGCCATCGTCCCGCAGCTGAACGGGCACCGCGGCGCACCGATCCTCATCCAGTCGGGCGTACGGCAGGGATGCCCGCTCAGCGCGCTGCTCTATGTGCTGAGCCTGGACGCGGTGCTGTGTCGGCTGGAACTGGAGAAAGGCATCACCGGTGTGCGCTTCCACCTGGCCACCCGGATGACAGTGGAAGGAGGAGCGGCCGGAGTCCACCCGCGGAAGTGGCCCCAGCACACCGGGAGCAGCGACGACGACAGCAGCGAAGGCGGCGGTGGCGGCGGCCCTCAAAACGGCCGGGCCTCGGCAGCGCCTACACTCAAGCTCGTAGCGCACGCGGATGACGTCTCACTGCTTGTGCGAGATGACAATGCGGAGCTGACAGAAGTGCGGAGGGTTTTTGACGCA
>NC_139461.1:316305000-316310000 GCF_057233095.1 Heloderma suspectum | reverse complement strand
GCCGTGCGGCAGAGCGGAGGCCGATGGCAGCGGCGCCGGGCGGAGCGGCGGCAGAGCGCGGCGGTCGAGGGCGAGATGACGCGGAGCGTCCAGCGACGGCACGGCTGGCGCGACCGACGGGGACAGCGCCGCGGGCGGCCCAATCGGAGGTGCCGCCCACGGCGGCCGGTGAGTCTCTGGGCTCCGGGGAGCGGGAGGATGACCTGGGAGGTCCGGGTGGCAGCGGCGGAGAGTGCGGCGAGCCGGCGGGCCCGTTCAAAGCCCCGGGAAGGCCGCCCTCGGCCGCGGGTTCGAGGAAACGAGGGGAGACGCGCCTCGGCAGCGCCGGCTCTGCGGCGGAGGAGGACTCGGCCAAGAAGCGGCCCAGGAAGGGTCCTGGGCGGGCCTCCGGGTCAGGAGCGAGCAGCGGCGCCGGAGTCACAGGGGCACGGCAAGCGGGACGGGCTGCCTCAGACACGGAGCAGGAGCAGGAGGGGGGGCTCCGGGGAGAGGCCGGTCTGTCCCCAGGTACTGCCGTGCCTGTTGCTGTGCCTCCTGCAGGTGCTCGGAACGGCGGCAGAGATGGCGGCGCTAGGCGGAACTCCGCGACCCCGAGGGACGAGGCCACGGCCGGGACGGCAGCGTCGGCAGCTCAGCGGGAACAGCAGACGGCGGCGAACGGCGGGACGCGCTCCTACGCCTCGGTGGCCGGCAACGCGCGTGCAGAGCGGCGCGGCGGGCGCCGTGGAGGTGGTGGCGGCAGCGGCACAGGGGACGCCTTTCCCTGGGATGAGGACGGCGAGGAGGAGGATGAGGAGGGCTACCTGGGCCGCCTGCTCGACGGCCTGTCGGACGGGTCGGGCGCGAGGAGCAGAGACCCGTGGCGGCGCTACGTTGTGCGCTTCCGCTACCGGGGGGCTGACCTGGAAGACACGCGGGACTACCTGGCCTCGGTCCTCCTGCTGGAGACTTTGGCCTTCGACAGGGCGGATGTGGTGGCCCTCATTCAACTTCCAGGCTCGCGTGAGACGGACGTCTGCCTGGCGTCCGAGAACGCCTACCGCCGCTTTTGGGTGGGCTGCAAAGCGGCGCAGCGCGCCAACCCGGCCCTGCTGGCGGACTTTGAGGTGGTGCCGCTCTTCCGGGGTGACACGAAGGTCCTGACCGTCATCTTCAGGACCTCTGCCATCCCGGAGGAGGACGTGACTCTCTGGGTGTCACGCTATGCAAAAATACTCATGGGACCTGACAAGAAGCGTGACAGGCACGGTTTTTGGACTGGGGAATACCGTTGCGTAGTCGCCTTCAAGGGGGAGGAGACGGGAGGAGGCCGCATCCCAAAGTACTTCTACCTGGGGGCGGAGAGGGGCATCACACGGTACAGCGGCCAGCCGCCGGCGTGCTTCCAGTGCGGCTCCTACGGCCACCGGCGGCGGAACTGCACCACGCCGCTGTGCTCGCGGTGCGGCGTCCGCGGACACGCAACGGCCGCCTGCCAGGCCAGCATCCGCTGCAACCTGTGCGAGGAGCCCGGGCACACCTACTTTTGGTGTCCGCGTGCCCAGTACAACCGGGAGGACGAGGAGCGGTGGGGTGCGGCGAACAGGGCCGCCCAGGCGGGGCGGGAGCGTGCAGAGGCACAGGCCTGGCATCAAGCGCAACAGAGACGGCGGGAAGGGGAGGCGCAAGGTGTGAGGCCGGGGGCTCCGGACAGGGCCCGCGCCCAAGAGTCAAAGGCCCGGGGGGGCGCTGGCAACCAGGGGGAGGAGGGCGCCGACTGGCGGACGGTCACCCGCCGGCCGGCAGGAAAGAAAGGCAGGACCCCGGATGCCGGGGTTGCAGGCGCCGCGCCACGGGCTACAGGCGTGGAGGTGTGGCGGGCACAAAACACCGTGTTACAGACATGCAACGCCTTCAGACTCCTCGGGGAAGGTGAGTGGCAAGGGCCAGGCCAACGCCTACATGCCGACAACGACCCTGGTCTAGAAGAGGACCGGCAAGGGGGGAGCGCGGCCGAAGAGCAGACGGCAACCAAGGAGGGGCAGGCAGGCGGGGAAGACGCCTCTCCGCCGCCAGTGCAGCCGCTCCCGCCGCGAGAGCAGGAGCCCGAGGATGCGCAGCGGGCCCGGAAGATGAAGAGGCGGCGGCGGGGAGGGGGTGCCGCGACGGAGTCGGGGACCCCAAGCGTGGGTACAGCCCCGGTGGGGAGGGATAGAGAGGGCCGGCCGTCGCAGAAGACACCCGACTTGCCCACCGACCCCGAACTATCAGCAGACCTGTCAGTTGTCCCGCCAACTGGCCCCAACACCGTACTACAAGCGCGGAGTGAGCAACAGGACGGGACTGACCCCAACGGCGAGCTGGATGAAAGGCAGGACTTTACGTGCATGGTGGAGGTCGGCTCAGGAGCAGTGACAGCTCCCGCCATGGATGGAACAGGAAACATCGTGCGAGGCTGCCCGGGAGGCCGGAGGCGACCAGAAAAAGAAATCAGGGCACCGGACAGTAGGTCGACGGAGAGTGCGGTGGAGGACACCGGGGATGAGCTCGCCCTGGTCCCGTACGCCCTCTCCCCAGAGCACAGTGCGCCTCCGCCCTGGGAGTCACCCGGACCCCCCCACGCGTGCCCGGATGCGCGACCTGGTGAGGCTACACCTCCGGCTTGGCCTCCGGAGGGGGTAGGGAAGTCTGCGGCCGCCGCAACCCCCTGAACGCCATGACTGCGCTACGCCTCGCGACGTGGAACGCTAGGGGCTTGCGCTCGTGGCGCAGGGCGGAGGAGATCCTGCCAACCCTGGCAGCGCTGGCGCAGGACGTGCTCATCTTGCAGGAGCTGCACTTCACCAACGAGCAGCAGCGGAGCCGAGCACAGCGGCTCTGGACCGCCGGGCCGTCGGTGTGGTCCTACGACGGCGAGGAAGGCTCGGCGGGCGTGGCGCTGCTCTTCCGCTCGCGGGCCGACCTCGCCATCGACGGAGTCGTGGAAGCGGTGCCGGGGAGGCTGCTGGTGGCGGACCTGACGCTGCGGAGCGTATCGGCGAGCGGGACGGCGGAGGAGCGTGCCTTCCGCATCTGCGGGCTCTACGCCCCCGTACAGGCCGCACGGCGGCGGGCTTTCTGGGCACATCTGCGGAACGCGTGCCACACGCGTCGTTGCCTGCTCGTGGCCGGGGATTTTAACAACCGCTCCCGGCTCTCAGACCGCAGCGCGTACGTGGGCGGGGTGCGCACGGCGGGCGAGGCCGAGCGCCCGCTGCATGGTGGCGGCGCCCCGCTGCTGCCAGACGAGCGTGAGCTGGAGCGCTTCCTGGCACAGGCCGGACTGGCGGACAAGGCACGCGAGGCCCCTAACGCGCTCGACTTCTTCCCAGTAGGGTGCCGGAGGGCGTACGCAGGCAGTTATCCGCCCGTCGGGGACGGTGCCGCTGCACGCTACACGTTCTACCACCCGTGCTTTGCCAGCCGCGTGGACCGGGTACGCGCACCGGAGAGTGTCTACGTACAGCGTTGCGCCGTGACCATCACCCCGTGGTCCGACCACGGGATACTGCGCCTAGAGCTGGCTGTGGGCGAAGTCTTCCCGAGGGGGCGACCCCTTTGGCGCCTGCGCCCGGAGGCGCTTCAGCGGGAGGAGTGCCGCGCGCTGGTAGCGACCACGCTGGCGTGCCTGCTGTCGCTGCGCACGGCGGGCCTATACAGGGATGCGGCCCCGCTGGAGTGGTGGGAGCGAGTCAAGCGAGAGGTGCGGCAGCGGTGCCGGCGGCAGGAGCGGGCGGCCTACTCCGCAGAGACACGCCGCTACCACGATGCCGTCTACCACTTCCTACAGTGCCACGCGCGTGCCGGGCGCGGCCAGCCTGTCGACACCAAGGTCCTGACACAGGCGCGGGAGAGCATCGCGCATTACCAGCGCGAGCGCTGGGACCGGCGGCGCCGGGCCAAGGTGTGCCGCACGCGTGGTGGCAGCGTAGATGTTGACGAGTGGGCGAAGACCAGGGGCGGTGGCGCAAGCCCACCGGCAGCCATCCAAGGGCTGCGCAGGACGGAGGCGGACGGCGTCAGCACGAGCCCGGGAGAGATGCTCCAGGTCGTTGAGGATTTCTATGGCGCCCTTTTTGCAAAGAAGACCCAGATCGCTGCCAACCAAAGCGAGGCCTTCCTGCACGCCATCGATGCGATGCCCGGCGATGGCGGGAGGCGGGGCTGGCGCAGCCTGTGTGAGGGCCTGAACGAGGAGGACGCACGCGGCCTGGTGGCACCCATCGCCGAGGAAGAGGTGGCGGCGGCCATCGCGCGCGGGCGCAGCCGCTCTGCGCCAGGCCCCGATGGCCTCGGCTGGGCCTTCTACAAGAAATTCCGTGCCTGGCTGGCACGCCCCCTGGCGGAAGTCTTCACGGCGTGCCTGGCACAGGACCGGACTAGCGTGACTTTTGGCGAGGGCACGCTCGTCCTCTTCCCCAAGCGCGGAGACCTGACGCTGCTCAAGAACTGGCGCCCCATCGTGCTGACCAACGTTGACTACCGCGTGCTGGCAGCAGTGCTCAACGCACGGCTGGCGGCCGTGGCCGGGAAGATCGTGGTGCGTGCGCAGACCAGCGCGGTGCCGGGGCGCGCCATGCAGGACTCGCTCTGCGCACTACGTGAAGTCTTCCAGCTAGCACGCATGGGCCAGTGGCGCGGGCTGCTGCTCCAGCTGGACCAGGAGAAGGCCTTCGACAACGTACACCATGCCTTCCTGTGGGCGGCGCTGCGCTGGAAGGGCGTGCCCGAGACCTTTGTAGGCTATGTGCGACTGCTGTACCACGGCGCGGCCATCGTCCCGCAGCTGAACGGGCACCGCGGCGCACCGATCCTCATCCAGTCGGGCGTACGGCAGGGATGCCCGCTCAGCGCGCTGCTCTATGTGCTGAGCCTGGACGCGGTGCTGTGTCGGCTGGAACTGGAGAAAGGCATCACCGGTGTGCGCTTCCACCTGGCCACCCGGATGACAGTGGAAGGAGGAGCGGCCGGAGTCCACCCGC
>NC_139461.1:316260000-316275000 GCF_057233095.1 Heloderma suspectum | reverse complement strand
AGGAAATGACGGAGGCGGAGCGGCGGGCCCATGGGCTGGAGGGATTCAGGCGAGAGAAGTCCATGCTCTGGCGATCCCTGCGCGACCTGGAGAGGCGCTGCGATGCCCTCGCGCTCCGTTTCGGGGTGCGGCGTCGCCGGGGAGGTGAAGGGGACGCCTGGGAGTGTGTGGAGAGTCCGGACCGAGCCGGGCGCTCGCCCGGGTCTGACTCCGACTATGCAGGCCAGGAGGCGGAGGGTGGAGATGGGAGAGCCCGCTCCCCGATCAAGCATGCCGCCCTAGGTTGGGTGGGCGGTGCGGTGACACGGGGCCCATCGCCCTCGCCACTGCTGGAGGCAGGGAGGGAGGCGTTAGAGCCCGGAAATGCCCGCGTGTGCTGCAGTGGAGGGCCCCGGGTGGGAGACAGAGAGGGCCTGGTCCTGTCAGAGGGCGGCACCAGCCTCGCGGCGGTGGCGCAGCCTCGGTCCCAGGGAAATGGTGTGAGGGACAGGCACGGCGCACGAAGGCGCTTACCCTGGGAGAGCAGCTCAGGGGATGGCAGCAGCGAGAAGAGCAGCCGCAGCAGCAGCCAGGAGCGCGGCAGCGAGGAGCCGGGCAAAGAGCTCCTGGGCGGCCGCGTCGACGCAGACTTCCTCCGCCAGCAGTTCGGGACGGACTTTGGGTCGTCGGTGGAGGAGGAGACGGACATGAGCCGGGGCCTGCCGGCGCTCCGCTCCTCCTCCGGAGGCAGCGGAGGCGGCTCGCGCGAGTTCCAGATCCTCCAGCGGTGGACGGAAGCTCTCCACACGCCGCTGGCCAGAGTCCATGAGCTCGTGGTGCCGGCAACGTTTGACCGATATGACCTGCTGCGCCTCTGGGGCTACGTGGTCGCCCGCATCGCCCTCCCCGCGGTACCGACCAACAACCTGTCTAAGTACAGCCAGGGCAAGGTCTGGGACTTCTTCACCCAGACCTTCCGCCCGCTATGGGACACCCTAGCCGGACGTTGCTGTGGGCTCACGGAGAACCAACTCGCCCTTGTTCGCTCCCTGGCGCTGGCTGCGTTACGCCGGATCCTGGTGGGGCGCAGGCCTCGTGGCGCGCCCGCCGACTTCCCGGCCTGGCTGGAGGCGGGCAGCCTGGTGCGCACGTTCCAAGATATCCACCGGACGTGGGTCGTCGCCCCGAGCGACGCGCCGGTACTTTTCCTGGCCAGGACCGAGGACTGGTCCTCCTTCGTGCCACAGGCGGACTTCCGTGAGTGGCTGGAGACCGTCATCGGCCTCCTGCGCCAGCGGCAGCGCATCGAGAAGCAGCGGCAGGCGGACGAGGGAGCAATGGCCGGCCGTGCGGCAGAGCGGAGGCCGATGGCAGCGGCGCCGGGCGGAGCGGCGGCAGAGCGCGGCGGTCGAGGGCGAGATGACGCGGAGCGTCCAGCGACGGCACGGCTGGCGCGACCGACGGGGACAGCGCCGCGGGCGGCCCAATCGGAGGTGCCGCCCACGGCGGCCGGTGAGTCTCTGGGCTCCGGGGAGCGGGAGGATGACCTGGGAGGTCCGGGTAGCAGCGGCGGAGAGTGCGGCGAGCCGGCGGGCCCGTTCAAAGCCCCGGGTAGGCCGCCCTCGGCCGCGGGTTCGAGGAAACGAGGGGAGACGCGCCTCGGCAGCGCCGGCTCTGCGGCGGAGGAGGACTCGGCCAAGAAGCGGCCCAGGAAGGGTCCTGGGCGGGCCTCCGGGTCAGGAGCGAGCAGCGGCGCCGGAGTCACAGGGGCACGGCAAGCGGGACGGGCTGCCTCAGACACGGAGCAGGAGCAGGAGGGGGGGCTCCGGGGAGAGGCCGGTCTGTCCCCAGGTACTGCCGTGCCTGTTGCTGTGCCTCCCGCAGGTGCTCGGAACGGCGGCAGAGATGGCGGCGCCAGGCGGAACTCCGCGACCCCGAAGGACGAGGCCACGGCCGGGACGGCAGCGTCGGCATCTCAGCGGGAACAGCGGACGGCGGCGAACGGCGGGACGCGCTCCTACGCCTCGGTGGCCGGCAACGCGCGTGCAGAGCGGCGCGGCGGGCGCCGTGGAGGTGGTGGCGGCAGCGGCACAGGGGACGCCTTTCCCTGGGATGAGGACGGCGAGGAGGAGGATGAGGAGGGCTACCTGGGCCGCCTGCTCGACGGCCTGTCGGACGGGTCGGGCGCGAGGAGCAGAGACCCGTGGCGGCGCTACGTTGTGCGCTTCCGCTACCGGGGGGCTGACCTGGAAGACACGCGGGACTACCTGGCCTCGGTCCTCCTGCTGGAGACTTTGGCCTTCGACAGGGCGGATGTGGTGGCCCTCATTCAACTTCCAGGCTCGCGTGAGACGGACGTCTGCCTGGCGTCCGAGAACGCCTACCGCCGCTTTTGGGTGGGCTGCAAAGCGGCGCAGCGCGCCAACCCGGCCCTGCTGGCGGACTTTGAGGTGGTGCCGCTCTTCCGGGGTGACACGAAGGTCCTGACCGTCATCTTCAGGACCTCTGCCATCCCGGAGGAGGACGTGACTCTCTGGGTGTCACGCTATGCAAAAATACTCATGGGACCTGACAAGAAGCGTGACCGGCACGGTTTTTGGACTGGGGAATACCGTTGCGTAGTCGCCTTCAAGGGGGAGGAGACGGGAGGAGGCCGCATCCCAAAGTACTTCTACCTGGGGGCGGAGAGGGGCATCACACGGTACAGCGGCCAGCCGCCGGCGTGCTTCCAGTGCGGCTCCTACGGCCACCGGCGGCGGAACTGCACCACGCCGCTGTGCTCGCGGTGCGGCGTCCGCGGACACGCAACGGCCGCCTGCCAGGCCAGCATCCGCTGCAACCTGTGCGAGGAGCCCGGGCACACCTACTTTTGGTGTCCGCGTGCCCAGTACAACCGGGAGGACGAGGAGCGGTGGGGTGCGGCGAACAGGGCCGCCCAGGCGGGGCGGGAGCGTGCAGAGGCACAGGCCTGGCATCAAGCGCAACAGAGACGGCGGGAAGGGGAGGCGCAAGGTGTGAGGCCGGGGGCTCCGGACAGGGCCCGCGCCCAAGAGTCAAAGGCCCGGGGGGGCGCTGGCAACCAGGGGGAGGAGGGCGCCGACTGGCGGACGGTCACCCGCCGGCCGGCAGGAAAGAAAGGCAGGACCCCGGATGCCGGGGTTGCAGGCGCCGCGCCACGGGCTACAGGCGTGGAGGTGTGGCGGGCACAAAACACCGTGTTACAGACATGCAACGCCTTCAGACTCCTCGGGGAAGGTGAGTGGCAAGGGCCAGGCCAACGCCTACATGCCGACAACGACCCTGGTCTAGAAGAGGACCGGCAAGGGGGGAGCGCGGCCGAAGAGCAGACGGCAACCAAGGAGGGGCAGGCAGGCGGGGAAGACGCCTCTCCGCCGCCAGTGCAACCGCTCCCGCCGCGAGAGCAGCAGCCCGAGGATGCGCAGCGGGCCCGGAAGATGAAGAGGCGGCGGCGGGGAGGGGGTGCCGCGACGGAGTCGGGGACCCCAAGCGTGGGTACAGCCCCGGTGGGGAGGGATAGAGAGGGCCGGCCGTCGCAGAAGACACCCGACTTGCCCACCGACCCCGAACTATCAGCAGACCTGTCAGTTGTCCCGCCAACTGGCCCCAACACCGTACTACAAGCGCGGAGTGAGCAACAGGACGGGACTGACCCCAACGGCGAGCTGGATGAAAGGCAGGACTTTACGTGCATGGTGGAGGTCGGCTCAGGAGCAGTGACAGCTCCCGCCATGGATGGAACAGGAAACATCGTGCGAGGCTGCCCGGGAGGCCGGAGGCGACCAGAAAAAGAAATCAGGGCACCGGACAGTAGGTCGACGGAGAGTGCGGTGGAGGACACCGGGGATGAGCTCGCCCTGGTCCCGTACGCCCTCTCCCCAGAGCACAGTGCGCCTCCGCCCTGGGAGTCACCCGGACCCCCCCACGCGTGCCCGGATGCGCGACCTGGTGAGGCTACACCTCCGGCTTGGCCTCCGGAGGGGGTAGGGAAGTCTGCGGCCGCCGCAACCCCCTGAACGCCATGACTGCGCTACGCCTCGCGACGTGGAACGCTAGGGGCTTGCGCTCGTGGCGCAGGGCGGAGGAGATCCTGCCAACCCTGGCAGCGCTGGCGCAGGACGTGCTCATCTTGCAGGAGCTGCACTTCACCAACGAGCAGCAGCGGAGCCGAGCACAGCGGCTCTGGACCGCCGGGCCGTCGGTGTGGTCCTACGACGGCGAGGAAGGCTCGGCGGGCGTGGCGCTGCTCTTCCGCTCGCGGGCCGACCTCGCCATCGACGGAGTCGTGGAAGCGGTGCCGGGGAGGCTGCTGGTGGCGGACCTGACGCTGCGGAGCGTATCGGCGAACGGGACGGCGGAGGAGCGTGCCTTCCGCATCTGCGGGCTCTACGCCCCCGTACAGGCCGCACGGCGGCGGGCTTTCTGGGCACATCTGCGGAACGCGTGCCACACGCGTCGTTGCCTGCTCGTGGCCGGGGATTTTAACAACCGCTCCCGGCTCTCAGACCGCAGCGCGTACGTGGGCGGGGTGCGCACGGCGGGCGAGGCCGAGCGCCCGCTGCATGGTGGCGGCGCCCCGCTGCTGCCAGATGAGCGTGAGCTGGAGCGCTTCCTGGCACAGGCCGGACTGGCGGACAAGGCACGCGAGGCCCCTAACGCGCTCGACTTCTTCCCAGTAGGGTGCCGGAGGGCGTACGCAGGCAGTTATCCGCCCGTCGGGGACGGTGCCGCTGCACGCTACACGTTCTACCACCCGTGCTTTGCCAGCCGCGTGGACCGGGTACGCGCACCGGAGAGTGTCTACGTACAGCGTTGCGCCGTGACCATCACCCCGTGGTCCGACCACGGGATACTGCGCCTAGAGCTGGCTGTGGGCGAAGTCTTCCCGAGGGGGCGACCCCTTTGGCGCCTGCGCCCGGAGGCGCTTCAGCGGGAGGAGTGCCGCGCGCTGGTAGCGACCACGCTGGCGTGCCTGCTGTCGCTGCGCACGGCGGGCCTATACAGGGATGCGGCCCCGCTGGAGTGGTGGGAGCGAGTCAAGCGAGAGGTGCGGCAGCGGTGCCGGCGGCAGGAGCGGGCGGCCTACTCCGCAGAGACACGCCGCTACCACGATGCCGTCTACCACTTCCTACAGTGCCACGCGCGTGCCGGGCGCGGCCAGCCTGTCGACACCAAGGTCCTGACACAGGCGCGGGAGAGCATCGCGCATTACCAGCGCGAGCGCTGGGACCGGCGGCGCCGGGCCAAGGTGTGCCGCACGCGTGGTGGCAGCGTAGATGTTGACGAGTGGGCGAAGACCAGGGGCGGTGGCGCAAGCCCACCGGCAGCCATCCAAGGGCTGCGCAGGACGGAGGCGGACGGCGTCAGCACGAGCCCGGGAGAGATGCTCCAGGTCGTTGAGGATTTCTATGGCGCCCTTTTTGCAAAGAAGACCCAGATCGCTGCCAACCAAAGCGAGGCCTTCCTGCACGCCATCGATGCGATGCCCGGCGATGGCGGGAGGCGGGGCTGGCGCAGCCTGTGTGAGGGCCTGAACGAGGAGGACGCACGCGGCCTGGTGGCACCCATCGCCGAGGAAGAGGTGGCGGCGGCCATCGCGCGCGGGCGCAGCCGCTCTGCGCCAGGTCCCGATGGCCTCGGCTGGGCCTTCTACAAGAAATTCCGTGCCTGGCTGGCACGCCCCCTGGCGGAAGTCTTCACGGCGTGCCTGGCACAGGACCGGACTAGCGTGACTTTTGGCGAGGGCACGCTCGTCCTCTTCCCCAAGCGCGGAGACCTGACGCTGCTCAAGAACTGGCGCCCCATCGTGCTGACCAACGTTGACTACCGCGTGCTGGCAGCAGTGCTCAACGCACGGCTGGCGGCCGTGGCCGGGAAGATCGTGGTGCGTGCGCAGACCAGCGCGGTGCCGGGGCGCACCATGCAGGACTCGCTCTGCGCACTACGTGAAGTCTTCCAGCTAGCACGCATGGGCCAGTGGCGCGGGCTGCTGCTCCAGCTGGACCAGGAGAAGGCCTTCGACAACGTACACCATGCCTTCCTGTGGGCGGCGCTGCGCTGGAAGGGCGTGCCCGAGACCTTTGTAGGCTATGTGCGACTGCTGTACCACGGCGCGGCCATCGTCCCGCAGCTGAACGGGCACCGCGGCGCACCGATCCTCATCCAGTCGGGCGTACGGCAGGGATGCCCGCTCAGCGCGCTGCTCTATGTGCTGAGCCTGGACGCGGTGCTGTGTCGGCTGGAACTGGAGAAAGGCATCACCGGTGTGCGCTTCCACCTGGCCACCCGGATGACAGTGGAAGGAGGAGCGGCCGGAGTCCACCCGCGGAAGTGGCCCCAGCACACCGGGAGCAGCGACGACGACAGCAGCGAAGGCGGCGGTGGCGGCGGCCCTCAAAACGGCCGGGCCTCGGCAGCGCCTACACTCAAGCTCGTAGCGCACGCGGATGACGTCTCACTGCTTGTGCGAGATGACAATGCGGAGCTGACAGAAGTGCGGAGGGTTTTTGACGCATACGCAGCGGCGTCCGGAGCGTGCCTGAATGCCGAGAAAAGCTTTGTCGTCTCTTTCGATGCGCTGGAGGGTACGGTACGGCGGAAGCCACTAGCGCAGCGGCTGCGCAGCGGTGGAAGCGGTGGCGGCGGCCCAGCGAGGGGAGCCGGCGTGGCGGAGGCCACCGAACCAGGCGCCGGTGACGTGGAAGCGGAGAACGACGTCAAGCTGCTCGGCATCCGCTTTTCCGTGCGGAGGGACGGCTGGAAGTGCAACTGGCACTCCTGGGCAGAAGGGGTCCGCAACAGGGTGGCACAGTGGAAGCCCTGGCGGCTCACCCTGTACCAGAAAGCACGCTATGTGCGCACCTACCTGCTCCCGGCGGCGGCCAACCTGGCAGCAGTGTACCCGCCCCCGGAGCGGCTCGTGCAAGACATCAGCGCAGAACTGTTCACCTTCCTGTGGGGCATGCGCACGTTCCCACTGGCACGCGTGGTGGCGTACCGGCCCGTCGCGCAGGCGGGGCTGGCCTTCCCGGCAGTTGGGCCGGCGCTGCTGGCCTCCTTCCTGGCCTGCAACTTCGGGAAGTGGGCGCTTGCACGTGCGGAGGCAAGCGGTGCGGCGCCAGAAGGCCGCCCGCGCATAGCAGAGCACTTCTGGATGGAAGGTTTCGAGCGTGGCTGGCGGGGCAGCGCATGGGCGCGACGCTGGTGGGACGAGGGTTCCTGGGACTACCGCATCACACAGGCCGCCAAGGCCATGGGGCCCGACTACCTCGCCGAGGTCTACGGAGCGGTCCGGCAGTGGCGTATCCCGGCGCAAGCTTTCCGGGGGCCGGAGGAAGGAGCGGGCACGCCATGGGTGCCGCGACGTGCTGGTGGTCCGCTGGCACAACTCAAGCGCCGCCTCTATTGGGACATGCTCGACGCGTGCATGTTCACGCCGCACGCGGAGCGGGAGCGCACAAAGGAGGGCCGGCCGCAGTACCTGCGTGAGCCGGAGTACCCACTGGAGTACTTCCAGGACCGGCGTGTGCCATACGCGCTGTGGGAGGTGCGGTGGCGGGCCTACCACGGTGTGCTCGCGCTGCAAGGCTGCAAGCCCTGGCTGCGGGGCGATGAAGCCGCTCAGGCGTGCGTGCGCCTCGCTTGCCAGAGCCAGGCCGTGCAGTTGGGCGTGACGCAGCGAGAGACGGCCGAACACGCGATGTGGACGTGCCCGGCGGCACGGCGTCTGTGGGAGGAGGTGGCGCAGGCACTGGACTGGCCAGCGCTGCTTGCGCAGCGGTGGGAAGACGTGGCAGCGGGGAGAGAGCCGCGGCCCGGCGGCCTGCGTGGGCCGAGGAAACGTGCCGGCAGTGCCGGCAGGACGGAGGAGTACTGGGACGTGCCCTGGTCCACGGCCCGGCTCGTGAACCTTTTCGTCCTGCTCGCGCTGGTCTACCAGCGCCACCGCGAACAAAAGACGCGGAGAGAATGCGACGCTACGGGCTCGACGAGGGTAGTGCTGGGCCAGCTGGCGGCCCTGAGTCGGGCCGAGTGGGGGCATCTTCCTGCCGAGCGCTGGCGACGGCTCTGGCCGTGGCGGGCCAATGCCACGGGAGCCGCGCCAACACCACCCATCACGTGAGCGAAACGTGACGGGGGGGACTGAGGGGGCACCACAGTCAACTCTGTGTATTAGATAATAGGTGAGCTAGTTTTTCTTTGTATTAGTTAGACGTTGAAGAGACAATCGTTTCCTGTTACGGTTTTTCGCGCTCGGGTGTAGTCTGGCGGCCAGGTGGAAGAATTTTTTAAATAAAAAAACCTAAAAAAAACCTAACCCTAACCCTAACCCTAACCCTAACCCTAACCCTAACCCTAACCCTAACCCTGCCTCTCGAAGGGAGAGGGTGTGTTTGTTTGGAGCTCCTGCGAGTCCCAACAAACAATTAGCTGGAACTTTAAAACCAGCTCGTCTGCCAGCACCCCGCTTGCTGGGGAGTCTGGGGGAGTCCTCCGGGCACCCGGGGGTGCGGTCATGGACCCCCTCGGAGGGGGGGTCCCCCGGAAAAACTTTCTGGAAGGGACCCCCCCTGTACAGCTCCTGGAGTATCGGGAGAGCTGCAGGCCTACAAAAATGGCTGCTGCTGCGGCTGCTGCAGTGCTGCTGGAGGAGGAGGTAGGAGAAGCGGCTTTTGTGCCGGCAGGAGGGGGCCCCCGCTGCATGGAGGAGTCACTGAGGGGTGCAGGACAGTGGGGGGCATGCCCAGAGGGCTCGGGGGGCCCTGGGACGCCCCTGGAATGTTGTGAGGAGGGGCTGGAGCCGGTGGGCCTCGAAAGTAGGCCTCAGGCAGCCAGACTCTCAGCATTAGCTGGCTGGAGCCTTGCTGATGGGCAGCACTCGGAGGCAGTGGCCTGGGCTGCTACTGGCAGTAAGGAGGCAGCGGGGGCTGTGCTGGCCCTGGCTGCAGTGGGGGCCGAGCAAGAGGCCGTTCTCGGAACAACAGCCGAGGGGCTTGGAGAGGAGAGCGTGGAGGGGGAGCAGGCGGGCCCGCAGCGCTCTGGGAGGCGCGCTGCCTACCTCGCGCTGTATGAGAGGGTGCGCCCCTGGGCGGAAGGCACCGAGAGGGGAGAGCGGCTGCAGAAGCTGGTGGGCCACATGGCCGCCCAGCAGGAGCGCCTGGCGGAGCTGGAGGAAATGACGGAGGCGGAGCGGCGGGCCCATGGGCTGGAGGGATTCAGGCGAGAGAAGTCCATGCTCTGGCGATCCCTGCGCGACCTGGAGAGGCGCTGCGATGCCCTCGCGCTCCGTTTCGGGGTGCGGCGCCGCCGGGGAGGTGAAGGGGACGCCTGGGAGTGTGTGGAGAGTCCGGACCGAGCCGGGCGCTCGCCCGGGTCTGACTCCGACTATGCAGGCCAGGAGGCGGAGGGTGGAGACGGGAGAGCCCGCTCCCCGATCAAGCATGCCGCCCTAGGTTGGGTGGGCGGTGCGGTGACACGGGGCCCATCGCCCTCGCCACTGCTGGAGGCAGGGAGGGAGGCTTTAGAGCCCGGAAATGCCCGCGTGTGCTGCAGTGGAGGGCCCCGGGTGGGAGACAGAGAGGGCCTGGTCCTGTCAGAGGGCGGCACCAGCCTTGCGGCGGTGGTGCAGCCTCGGTCCCAGGGAAATGGTGTGAGGGACAGACACGGCGCACGAAGGCGCTTACCCTGGGAGAGCAGCTCAGGGGATGGCAGCAGCGAGAAGAGCAGCCGCAGCAGCAGCCAGGAGCGCGGCAGCGGGGAGCCGGGCAAAGAGCTCCTGGGCGGCCGCGTCGACGCAGACTTCCTCCGTCAGCAGTTCGGGACGGACTTTGGGTCGTCGGTGGAGGAGGAGACGGACATGAGCCGGGGCCTGCCGGCGCTCCGCTCCTCCTCCGGAGGCAGCGGAGGCGGCTCGCGCGAGTTCCGGATCCTCCAGCGGTGGACGGAAGCTCTCCACACGCCGCTGGCCAGAGTCCATGAGCTCGTGGTGCCGGCAACGTTTGACCGATATGACCTGCTGCGCCTCTGGGGCTACGTGGTCGCCCGCATCGCCCTCCCCGCGGTGCCGACCAACAACCTGTCTAAGTACAGCCAGGGCAGGGTCTGGGACTTCTTCACCCAGACCTTCCGCCCGCTATGGGACACCCTAGCCGGACGTTGCTGTGGGCTCACGGAGAACCAACTCGCCCTCGTTCGCTCCCTGGCGCTGGCTGCGTTACGCCGGATCCTGGTGGGGCGCAGGCCTCGTGGCGCGCCCGCCGACTTCCCGGCCTGGCTGGAGGCGGGCAGCCTGGTGCGCACGTTCCAAGATATCCACCGGACGTGGGTCGTCGCCCCGAGCGACGCGCCGGTACTTTTCCTGGCCAGGACCGAGGACTGGTCCTCCTTCGTGTCACAGGCGGACTTCCGTGAGTGGCTGGAGAACGTCATCGGCCTCCTGCGCCAGCGGCAGCGCATCGAGAAGCAGCGGCAGGCGGACGAGGGAGCAATGGCTGGCCGTGCGGCAGAGCGGAGGCCGATGGCAGCGGCGCCGGGCGGAGCGGCGGCAGAGCGCGGCGGTCGAGGGCGAGATGACGCGGAGCGTCCAGCGACGGCACGGCTGGCGCGACCGACGGGGACAGCGCCGCGGGCGGCCCAATCGGAGGTGCCGCCCACGGCGGCCGGTGAGTCTCTGGGCTCCGGGGAGCGGGAGGATGACCTGGGAGGTCCGGGTGGCAGCGGCGGAGAGTGCGGCGAGCCGGCGGGCCCGTTCAAAGCCCCGGGAAGGCCGCCCTCGGCCGCGGGTTCGAGGAAACGAGGGGAGACGCGCCTCGGCAGCGCCGGCTCTGCGGCGGAGGAGGACTCGGCCAAGAAGCGGCCCAGGAAGGGTCCTGGGCGGGCCTCCGGGTCAGGAGCGAGCAGCGGCGCCGGAGTCACAGGGGCACGGCAAGCGGGACGGGCTGCCTCAGACACGGAGCAGGAGCAGGAGGGGGGGCTCCGGGGAGAGGCCGGTCTGTCCCCAGGTACTGCCGTGCCTGTTGCTGTGCCTCCTGCAGGTGCTCGGAACGGCGGCAGAGATGGCGGCGCTAGGCGGAACTCCGCGACCCCGAGGGACGAGGCCACGGCCGGGACGGCAGCGTCGGCAGCTCAGCGGGAACAGCGGACGGCGGCGAACGGCGGGACGCGCTCCTACGCCTCGGTGGCCGGCAACGCGCGTGCAGAGCGGCGCGGCGGGCGCCGTGGAGGTGGTGGCGGCAGCGGCACAGGGGACGCCTTTCCCTGGGATGAGGACGGCGAGGAGGAGGATGAGGAGGGCTACCTGGGCCGCCTGCTCGACGGCCTGTCGGACGGGTCGGGCGCGAGGAGCAGAGACCCGTGGCGGCGCTACGTTGTGCGCTTCCGCTACCGGGGGGCTGACCTGGAAGACACGCGGGACTACCTGGCCTCGGTCCTCCTGCTGGAGACTTTGGCCTTCGACAGGGCGGATGTGGTGGCCCTCATTCAACTTCCAGGCTCGCGTGAGACGGACGTCTGCCTGGCGTCCGAGAACGCCTACCGCCGCTTTTGGGTGGGCTGCAAAGCGGCGCAGCGCGCCAACCCGGCCCTGCTGGCGGACTTTGAGGTGGTGCCGCTCTTCCGGGGTGACACGAAGGTCCTGACCGTCATCTTCAGGACCTCTGCCATCCCGGAGGAGGACGTGACTCTCTGGGTGTCACGCTATGCAAAAATACTCATGGGACCTGACAAGAAGCGTGACCGGCACGGTTTTTGGACTGGGGAATACCGTTGCGTAGTCGCCTTCAAGGGGGAGGAGACGGGAGGAGGCCGCATCCCAAAGTACTTCTACCTGGGGGCGGAGAGGGGCATCACACGGTACAGCGGCCAGCCGCCGGCGTGCTTCCAGTGCGGCTCCTACGGCCACCGGCGGCGGAACTGCACCACGCCGCTGTGCTCGCGGTGCGGCGTCCGCGGACACGCAACGGCCGCCTGCCAGGCCAGCATCCGCTGCAACCTGTGCGAGGAGCCCGGGCACACCTACTTTTGGTGTCCGCGTGCCCAGTACAACCGGGAGGACGAGGAGCGGTGGGGTGCGGCGAACAGGGCCGCCCAGGCGGGGCGGGAGCGTGCAGAGGCACAGGCCTGGCATCAAGCGCAACAGAGACGGCGGGAAGGGGAGGCGCAAGGTGTGAGGCCGGGGGCTCCGGACAGGGCCCGCGCCCAAGAGTCAAAGGCCCGGGGGGGCGCTGGCAACCAGGGGGAGGAGGGCGCCGACTGGCGGACGGTCACCCGCCGGCCGGCAGGAAAGAAAGGCAGGACCCCGGATGCCGGGGTTGCAGGCGCCGCGCCACGGGCTACAGGCGTGGAGGTGTGGCGGGCACAAAACACCGTGTTACAGACATGCAACGCCTTCAGACTCCTCGGGGAAGGTGAGTGGCAAGGGCCAGGCCAACGCCTACATGCCGACAACGACCCTGGTCTAGAAGAGGACCGGCAAGGGGGGAGCGCGGCCGAAGAGCAGACGGCAACCAAGGAGGGGCAGGCAGGCGGGGAAGACGCCTCTCCGCCGCCAGTGCAGCCGCTCCCGCCGCGAGAGCAGGAGCCCGAGGATGCGCAGCGGGCCCGGAAGATGAAGAGGCGGCGGCGGGGAGGGGGTGCCGCGACGGAGTCGGGGACCCCAAGCGTGGGTACAGCCCCGGTGGGGAGGGATAGAGAGGGCCGGCCGTCGCAGAAGACACCCGACTTGCCCACCGACCCCGAACTATCAGCAGACCTGTCAGTTGTCCCGCCAACTGGCCCCAACACCGTACTACAAGCGCGGAGTGAGCAACAGGACGGGACTGACCCCAACGGCGAGCTGGATGAAAGGCAGGACTTTACGTGCATGGTGGAGGTCGGCTCAGGAGCAGTGACAGCTCCCGCCATGGATGGAACAGGAAACATCGTGCGAGGCTGCCCGGGAGGCCGGAGGCGACCAGAAAAAGAAATCAGGGCACCGGACAGTAGGTCGACGGAGAGTGCGGTGGAGGACACCGGGGATGAGCTCGCCCTGGTCCCGTACGCCCTCTCCCCAGAGCACAGTGCGCCTCCGCCCTGGGAGTCACCCGGACCCCCCCACGCGTGCCCGGATGCGCGACCTGGTGAGGCTACACCTCCGGCTTGGCCTCCGGAGGGGGTAGGGAAGTCTGCGGCCGCCGCAACCCCCTGAACGCCATGACTGCGCTACGCCTCGCGACGTGGAACGCTAGGGGCTTGCGCTCGTGGCGCAGGGCGGAGGAGATCCTGCCAACCCTGGCAGCGCTGGCGCAGGACGTGCTCATCTTGCAGGAGCTGCACTTCACCAACGAGCAGCAGCGGAGCCGAGCACAGCGGCTCTGGACCGCCGGGCCGTCGGTGTGGTCCTACGACGGCGAGGAAGGCTCGGCGGGCGTGGCGCTGCTCTTCCGCTCGCGGGCCGACCTCGCCATCGACGGAGTCGTGGAAGCGGTGCCGGGGAGGCTGCTGGTGGCGGACCTGACGCTGCGGAGCGTATCGGCGAGCGGGACGGCGGAGGAGCGTGCCTTCCGCATCTGCGGGCTCTACGCCCCCGTACAGGCCGCACGGCGGCGGGCTTTCTGGGCACATCTGCGGAACGCGTGCCACACGCGTCGTTGCCTGCTCGTGGCCGGGGATTTTAACAACCGCTCCCGGCTCTCAGACCGCAGCGCGTACGTGGGCGGGGTGCGCACGGCGGGCGAGGCCGAGCGCCCGCTGCATGGTGGCGGCGCCCCGCTGCTGCCAGACGAGCGTGAGCTGGAGCGCTTCCTGGCACAGGCCGGACTGGCGGACAAGGCACGCGAGGCCCCTAACGCGCTCGACTTCTTCCCAGTAGGGTGCCGGAGGGCGTACGCAGGCAGTTATCCGCCCGTCGGGGACGGTGCCGCTGCACGCTACACGTTCTACCACCCGTGCTTTGCCAGCCGCGTGGACCGGGTACGCGCACCGGAGAGTGTCTACGTACAGCGTTGCGCCGTGACCATCACCCCGTGGTCCGACCACGGGATACTGCGCCTAGAGCTGGCTGTGGGCGAAGTCTTCCCGAGGGGGCGACCCCTTTGGCGCCTGAGCCCGGAGGCGCTTCAGCGGGAGGAGTGCCGCGCGCTGGTAGCGACCACGCTGGCGTGCCTGCTGTCGCTGCGCACGGCGGGCCTATACAGGGATGCGGCCCCGCTGGAGTGGTGGGAGCGAGTCAAGCGAGAGGTGCGGCAGCGGTGCCGGCGGCAGGAGCGGGCGGCCTACTCCGCAGAGACACGCCGCTACCACGATGCCGTCTACCACTTCCTACAGTGCCACGCGCGTGCCGGGCGCGGCCAGCCTGTCGACACCAAGGTCCTGACACAGGCGCGGGAGAGCATCGCGCATTACCAGCGCGAGCGCTGGGACCGGCGGCGCCGGGCCAAGGTGTGCCGCACGCGTGGTGGCAGCGTAGATGTTGACGAGTGGGCGAAGACCAGGGGCGGTGGCGCAAGCCCACCGGCAGCCATCCAAGGGCTGCGCAGGACGGAGGCGGACGGCGTCAGCACGAGCCCGGGAGAGATGCTCCAGGTCGTTGAGGATTTCTATGGCGCCCTTTTTGCAAAGAAGACCCAGATCGCTGCCAACCAAAGCGAGGCCTTCCTGCACGCCATCGATGCGATGCCCGGCGATGGCGGGAGGCGGGGCTGGCGCAGCCTGTGTGAGGGCCTGAACGAGGAGGACGCACGCGGCCTGGTGGCACCCATCGCCGAGGAAGAGGTGGCGGCGGCCATCGCGCGCGGGCGCAGCCGCTCTGCGCCAGGCCCCGATGGCCTCGGCTGGGCCTTCTACAAGAAATTCCGTGCCTGGCTGGCACGCCCCCTGGCGGAAGTCTTCACGGCGTGCCTGGCACAGGACCGGACTAGCGTGACTTTTGGCGAGGGCACGCTCGTCCTCTTCCCCAAGCGCGGAGACCTGACGCTGCTCAAGACCTGGCGCCCCATCGTGCTGACCAACGTTGACTACCGCGTGCTG